>NC_137606.1:56711957-56739457 GCF_963280865.1 Gymnoscopelus braueri
ATAGATTGACAAAAAAACTTTCCCAGATTTGTACCCAGATGGTGTATTTTCCTCATTCGAGCATCCTTGCAGTAAATGTAATCTTCCTATAGAAGCAATGTCTTTGGCATGTCTGCAAGTCTGTGACTTTGCACACAAAACTCTGGCCCAGTTTCCTGTCCTACCTTCATATAACCATGTGATGTAGAGAGGCCTCTATCATGTACAGGTGTCATTTATACTGTGTATGGTAGGTAGGATCACTTATCACATTTGAACTGGGGACCCCCACCCTGACAAGCACTTGGAATTGTAAATATGTTACTTTGTAGATCTGCTATTTTTTCATTTTTTTTTACATTTGCAAAATATGTTGTTCCAGGGACCTCCAGAAGCAAAACAATTAGTTACAAATGTTCGCTTAAAAATATATATATTGAAAGATTTGCACACATTTTTACGATTTCTTTTTTCAAAAGCGCGGCATCGAGTGCCGCGCTTTGAGCTTGTATATCTGCTATTTTTGAATAGCCAAAGACATCTAAAATGACAGGTCACTTGTCTTTAAAACAATCTCAGAATGCCTGAACAAACCTAAAGACCCCATACCCGTTCATAGCCTTCTTTGGTACTCATCCAGAAGTCAGTGGTTCTCAAACTTTTTCGCGTCAAGGACCCCGAAATTGATATATATTTGGCCACGGACCCCCATCTGATAATGTTTTGACCCTCAGAAGAAAAAAAAGCAGATGTACAAGCTCCCGCTGCGAGCTTGTTTATCTACTATTTTTAAATCGCTAAGATACCAAATTCTGCGGGGGACGCCCTGGAACACCTCTAGGGACCCCTGGGGGTCCCCGGACCCCACTTTGAGAACCACTGCTGTCACTAAGACTGAAGCAGATCATATTGCTTTACTTGCTAGACGCTCAATTTTACTTACATAGAAAGATGCACACCCACCCACCCACCCACACCTTTACTCTATGGATCAAAGACTTTCTTCAGTTGACTTACTTAGAGACAATTATAGAGAAAATAAAATCCTCATTAAGGGGCTCCACAAAGACGCCTTATAAAATCTGGAATCCTGTTCTTAGTTAAATTAGAGAGAAGATCTTGCCTGCTGTTCCATACAATGGAAGGCTAGAACTAAGGCCATCATGCACCATTATTACAGTTCTTTCTATTTTATTAATATGTTGTTATTTCTATTGTCACTGTTTGGTTTTCTTGTCTTACATGTACATAGTGTGTCACTGATGATTATATCTTACAATATTGTATCACTTGAAAAACTAATTTGTTAAAAATGTATTTTAACCGCACACGTACCTTTTGGGCAAATGTTCTTTTTCTTTTTTTCAAATTTCAAATCTTTTAAAAACATATTTTACATAAAAAAATGCAATGCATCGTGAGCTTGTAGATCAGCTATTTTTGCTATTTGACAAACAACAAAGTATATAGGGTTTAGGAGTTTTTATCTTTTATGTTTTACAAATCAATCCTTACTGTTAACTCCAGTTGTTCTGTACTAAATACTGCTTTCATAACTGGTTGTTTTGTATCTATTTAATGTCATTAATTATACACTGGATGTAAAATTAGCTGGTGATGTTCTGTGTTTATTTCTTTTAATATGAGAGTCTTTGCATAATTTCATAGAATGATCTAAATGCTGTTTATCTGTGTCGTTCCTCACATGGCCAAAAGGAAGCAATATGCATGATAATTATTAAGATAACTGTGCAAAAAATAAATGTATTTTGTAAAATAAAACTTTGGAGGAATTGCACTGCTGTGTGTCTGGACTCATAATTCACAAGGGGGTTGTCTGGGAGATTCAACATGTATTGATTTATTTGATACAAAGGATATGATACAAAGTAACTCTGATAATATACAAGCAACATCGTTTATATACTGTAGTTACTACAGTATGTGTCTAGTAGGCCAGGGTTTGAACCGAGGACGTTCTGTTTCCCAGACGACCTGTCTTCCCGTTCAACTATGGCTGCTGAGGTCCATCCAGGGCAGGTCTGGGATGGCTGAGCCACCAAATATACTGATCCAGGTTCTCAATGTTTTTTTTATCGGGCCCACTTGAAAATCTCAAACATCTGACCACTTAAAAGGATATTTCACTTTCACTATACAAACCCATTGTAACTCCATTTTAACCATTATATCCATTGAAAACACACGTCCTTTGTTCTGGTGATCTGATACTGGCCTTATAATACGTGAGGGGGCCGTGTTTTTTCAAATACTTTTTTCATTACTTTTTTTATGTTTGAAACATAAAATACAAATAAACACAGCCCCTCATCACCAGAACCAAGGACATGTGTTTACAATGAGTCTAACATGGTTACAATGGGTTTGTATATAGGAAGGGGGCGTGTCTGATAAAATCAAATGTTCAAATGTCTAAAAACCCAAAAAAAAATCAAGCCACTTAAAAAACTGTCCGGGGAGAAACACAAGCCTGAGTAGACGTTAGAATGACCCCAAACATGTTGGAAAGCCGCAGGTCATCTTCAGAGCATGTTGATACATCTATAGATCCTGTTCCAGCTTGGATCAATGCAACCAAAGTAATGCTTTAACCCATTAAGACCTGAGTGCCTTCTAAATCACTAGTTCTCACACTTTAAAGAGAGAGAGAGAGAGAGAGAGAGCGCTCAGGAAGTAACCCTAGTAACCCTCTACCTCTACCACCACCACCACCACCACCAACTGACACACACACACACACACACACACACACACACACACACACACACACACACACACACACACACACACACACACACACACACACACACACACACACACACACACAGAGCAGGTGTAGCTTTTAGAAGCAGGAGTTTGACTTCAATCTACGTTTCTCTCTTTCACTCGTAGTGGCCTCAGTGTCTATAAAGTAATGGCATTCACCTGCTCACCCTAAGGCTGGTTTGACCATGGAGGTGGGGTGAGCTGGGAGAGTTATATATTTTGTTGACCGCTTTTGTAATTTGCTCACTGTTTAACTTATTTTGTGAACATATTTATTTATTGGAAATTGTAATAATTGGTGACACTATAGTAAACACTTTTAAACTTGAGCATTTGTTTGGACCTGAATATTTTAATGCACGTAATACAGTTCTAAATCTCCCTGCCGGCTGATCTTTCATTGGGATCGTTATCAGCCGCAATAAAGCCTCACTTGTGTTTCTTAACTCTCCTGCACATTTCTAAAACTCTTTGTAAATCCTTTTTAACATTGTGTGACAAATGATAATGAACAATAAACTCACACACTCATAGAGAAGAAGATGTGTATTTATTTTTTACAGAGCGAGCCACTTATATGGAGAGACAGCATTTCCACCTAACTCCTCTCATCTGAGATAGAAAACAGAACAGAACAGAACAACAAAGTACCAAAAGTAAAAGTACTCAATGTGCAGAATGTCCCATTTCACAAGTTCAAAATGTATACAAATCATTTGAAAATAGCAGATCTACAAGCTTACAATGCGTCACATAGCGACCATTGTGAGCTTGTAGATCTGCTATTTTCAAATGGCCGAAATGTATATAGGGCTGAAGTGGTTAATGTATGATTTGTAATAATAATCCAAATCTACAAAGTAACTAGTAACTAAAATGTTCATATAATTGTAGTGGAGTAAAAGTACAATATTTGCCTCTGAGATGTAGTGGAGTAGAAGTAAAAGTACTGCAAATTTGGAGATTACAGCATTTCCACTAAACTCCTCTCATCTGAGATAACATAACAGAACATAACAGACATGATTCATCTTTAATCTGCCATGTAGGAACATTAATTAACATCCTGTTTCCACTGGCATTTAAGTCTCTACTCTTCATTCATCAACATTGCTGACAGTTACAGTAGTTACACTACACAATAGCTCACCAGTGGTGTAAAGTAACTAAGTACATTTACTCAAGTACAGTACTTAAGTGACATTTTGAGACGTTTGTACTTTACTTGAGTATTTCCAATTTCCAATACTTTTGCTTCTACTCCACTACAAATATTTGAAAACTTTAGTTAGGCTACTACATTGTAGATTTAGATTATTATTACAAAACATACATTAACTACTTCAGCCCTATATACATTTCGGCCATTTGAAACTAGCAGATCTACAAGCTCACAATGCGTCTTGTAGATCGGCTATTTTCATAAGATTTTTTATACATTTGAAAACATGAAATGGGACATTCTGCACAATGAGTACTTTTACTTTTGGTACTTTAAGTGCATTTTTATACCAATACTTTTGTACTTTTACTCAAGTAAATATTGCAGTATTGATACTTTTACTTAAGTTAAAAATGTGATTACTTTTTCCAGCACTGTAGCTCACACAGGTCAGATTGCGTGGCATGACGTGATTTAAAGAAAACCTTGAAGATGTGTGAAATGTTTCCAGTGAGATTACACAATGAATAGAGTCAGTTCTATATGATGTCACAGAGACATGGAAGTCGTGAGTAAACACAGACCAAATAAACGCATCTGTGTCATTTTAAGATTGGCCATTCAAAAAATAGCAGATCTACAAGCTCATATAGCGCAGATCTACAAGCTCATATGAGCTTGTAGATCTGCTATTCTTTTTTAAATCTCGAACAGTTTGTGCAAATCTGTGAATATATAACTCAAATCTTTGCTTCTGGGGGGTCCCTGGAAAAACATATTTTGAGATGGGGGTCCACGGCCAAATACATCATTTCGGGTGGTCCTTGACATGAAAAAGTTTGAGAACCACTGATATTATAACGACATAAGTTTTCTAAAAAAAACTGTTAGGATTTAGAAGACATTTGTAGAATCCCCCCAGAAGCAAAGATTGGAGTTACAAATGTTCGCTTTAAAAATATATATATATTCAATGATTTGCACATCTTGTTCATGATTTTTCGAAAAAAAATAGCAGATCTACAAGCTCATAGGGCGGCACTCGGTGGCGCGCCATGAGCTTGTAGATCTGCTATTTTTTTGAAAAATCCCAAATAAATCTTAAAATGACACAGAATGCGTTCCCCGTATTGAATAGGTTAAGAAAACCTTGAAGATGTGTGAAATGTTTCCAATGAGATTTACATTACACAATGAATACAGTCAGTTGTGTAAAATGTCAGAGACATGGAAGTCGTGAGTAACAGAGACCAGAGGAACGAGACGAGGTGCGTGGGTGGGTTACAGCGAGGGGAGGGGGGGGGGGGGGTACAGCGAGGGGAGGGGGGGGGGGTACAGCGAGAGGTGGGGGGGATAGATGCCGCATGTGGAAATGAGCTGCCAGGTCTGTGAAAACAAGCCCAAAAGAAGTGACTATAGGCCTTTAAACCTATACCATTGGCTATTTGAAAATAGCCGATCTACAAGCTCACAACCCGTCGCAGCTCGTAGATCTGATATTTTCACAAATATCATGAAAAGAAAAAGTTAAATATTTGGAAAAATGCAATTTAGATGGGAGAAATACATGAATTTATGCGTCCTTGACATGCAAATGTTTGAGAACTGGTTTAAACAATAACAATACAAAAAGAAATGGAAGCAAGCCCAAATAACTACGCTTTAAAAGCAAGCCGGGTAAAAAAACTACCAATATTTACAAAAACAAGCACAAAGTTGCTTATAATAAGCACACATGGCAACACTGCTTGGAGGAGGATAGAAGCTGCATGTGGCTTTTAGGGTTTTGATGTTGAACGTGTTTCTCACAGAGCTGTGTTCTCTCTACAGGAACTGCTGCGGTCTCCACCAAGCTACAGTATGAAAACAAGCCTGTACTTATAGGCAGTGGTGTAAAGTAACTAAGTACATTTAAAAAAGGTTTGAGGTATTTTTTACTTTACTGGAGTATTTCCAATTTTCAGTACTTCTACTCCACTACATCTCAGAGGCAATTATTGTACTTTTACTCCACTACAATTATTTGAAAACTTTAGTTACTAGTTACTTTGTAGGTTTTGAGTATTATTAAAAAACATACATTTTTTAAACTTATGTTGCTATATTATCAATGCTTTCCAAAATGTCTTCATGTCAAGGACCCCCAAAATAATATGTATTTGTCCGCGGACCCCTTCCCATCAAAAATATTTTGTTCCAGTGACCCCCAGAAGCAAAGATTTGAGTTAAAAATGTATATAAAAGATTTGCACAAATTTTCACGATTTTTCTAAAAAAATTGCAAAATAAATCTTAAAATGACACACATGTGTTCCCTTCCCGGCCTTAAAGGGTTAATATTATATTGTTTAGACTGATGCTAGGTTCATGGTTTACCTGTGATCCTATAGTTTACTGAGACACAACACTGTCTCTCTGTATTCTATGTACAGTATGTGTGTTTACCTTGTTTATTGTAAATCACTCTGGATTACAAAGGACCCAATGGAAACAAGCCATAGTGCTTTCTTGTGTTTTAAATCCTATTAGCTGACCTTGTATTGAACTGTACGTTCATGTGCTTTTTTTCTTCAAACTTCTAATAAAGTGTTCAATCAATCAATCAAAAGGATAAAAGCCTAAATTGTAAGTGCTGTCTTGTCTATTTTACATCAGGCGCCACATAGAACAACGGCACAGGAAAATACACCATACCAACAATACATGTTAATAAGATAAGATAATACAAATAGTTAGCAAATACCCCTGTACGCTATAAGAGGGAGCATTATTATCAAGATGGTGAAACTAAATGTCATCAGCATAGAAAGTAATATGTATGCTACAGCAAACAGTCCAAACAACACATTTCAAGTAAAGCTATTAAGACATACTGTAATATGTATACTTTTATATCACTATTTTTTTCTTTTGCGCCATTCAAAATCATTGAATTTAAAGTAATGAATACCAAAAAAATTGTGAGTGTATACAAGCACAGTGTGTATGTAACAGAATGTGTGGTTTGGCACCAGCTGGTTGCGTGGTGTGTTCAGCCCATCCTGTGAACGGTGGAGTAGGTGTCAGGAGAACGGGTATGAATGTTGAGTTGCTGTAAAAAAAGACAAAAAAGACAAACAATGTTAGCCTGAAATACTTAGCAAGTAACCAGATACCAGAGTATAGCCTATCTATGGCAGTGGTTCTCAAACCTTTTCATGTCAAGGACCCCCAAAATGATATGTATTTGGCCGCGGACCCCCATCTCAAAATATTTTGTTCCAGGGACCCCCCAGTTACAAATGTTCGCTTGAAACACATATATTCAAAGGTTTGCACATATTTTCACGATTTTTCTAAAATAGCTGATCTACAAGCTCATAGGCGCGGCAGTCGTGCCATTTGTGGTTCCATTTGTACACTCAGAGTTACAGACCTGTAAGGGTCCATTCAGACCTCTGGTGGTCCCCGTACCCCACACTGAGAAACAGTACCTTTTAGAGCTACAGTAAAGTGTGTGTGGGTGGTGAGGGTGGAGTGGGTGAGGGGTCCAATTCGGTATTTAATTTACCTCCTGTCCATAATTCCTCCCTGCTAGCTACAGTATAAGACCATTTATATCACACTGAAAGAACAGGGTCGGGGAAATTAGCATTTAAGTCGTTTTTTTAGTCTAAGGGTTTATTATCCTGACTTAGTAGTTTGTGGTTTTCTCCGCTGTTCCACTCTAGAGGCTGTTTAAACTAAATGAGTGAATCAAACTTTAACTATACATCTTTTTTATGGCTCGTGTTAAACACCCAGAGGACTCGCTAACACACTTTTTGCTTGGGGGCCACTGTTGCCAGATTTTTGAGAGAAATGAGCAGCAAAGTCTGTGAAAACAAGCCCAAAAGAAGCAACTACTATTAGACCTTTAAACCTATAACACTGGCTGTTTGAAAATAGCCGATCTAGCTCACAACGCGTCGCCTGAGCTTGTAGACCGGCTATTTTCCGTGATAGCCGATCTACAGATGTGGAGGTCTGCGGAGAAATACTTAAATTTGGGTGTCCTTGACATGTAAATGTTTGAGAACTGGTTTAAACAACAATAATACCCAAAAAATGGAAGCAAGCCCAAATAACTACGCTTTAAAAGCAAGCCGGGTATACAAAAAAACGGCAACCCGCAACTACCAATATTTACAAGCAGCAAAACAAGCAGAAAAACAGGCAGAAAAACAAGCCCAAAGTCGCTTATAATAAGCACACATGGCAACACTGCTTGAAGCATTATGGGAGGCCTGCTGCTCACATGCAATAAAGCTTTGTTCCATTTAACTGTCCACTTTATGAATGATAGTTTCGGGGGAAAAAAAGAAACAAAAGTAGGCTGTTATTTTAAGCCATTTGATAATCTAATCACAACCATCCCTGCTACATGATTTTTAAAAGGAGGATAATGGATACATTAGGTCTATGTCCTGCTCTAGTTTAAAGTACTAATGACTCATTTAAGCCATGGCTCACGGCTTGTATAAATAAGGCTTTCTTTCTTTCTTTCTTTCTTTCTTTCTTTTTGTTTGTATAATTTGAGTACTCCAGTTCTTTTTATTGCTTGTTTGTGTCTATTTTTATGGCATTGCTTTAGCCCTGTCTCGGCCAGGTCTCTCACATGTAAAATAGTTATTTATCCGGACTGATGGGTAAATTAAGATTATATGGAATCTGTACAGTTTAACTCCCGGACAATTTCAAGCTAAATTTAACTTATAGATGATTCAGAGCAAAATCGTCATTTTATTTTTTTGCAGCGTTTCAGGTGTAAGAGCCATATACTTATTATTTTAACCCCTTCACTCTAGGGGCATGGTCAAGGCCAAGGCTGGCCGGGTTATTTAATGAGGTGCCAATCAAGGTCAGGTGTTGCTGATTGATTGACAGGAGAGGCAAACATTTTTTTTTTTTAAATTCAGTCATTCCTTCTCATTTCATGGATTTCCAGAATGGGCGTGTCTGAACAGGCGATCTCAGAATGGAAATGTTTATGATGTCACAAACATTATTGATGGCAAACCCAATGTTAAATGAAAAGTGCCCGAATCGCTCCGAAACTTTTTCTACCCCCCCTAAGTGGGGGTCTACGAACAAATACTTCGGGCTCGGATTTTGTCTCCGCCCCCCGGAAGTGGGTGAAACAGGCACCTCAAACACTTGGTGGAATTGTTCAAAAATGTTCAAAGTGTTTTTTTTTCGATTTTGTATTTTTCTTAGATGCTTCTTTTTATGCAGAATTTTCCCATTTTTTTTCCTTTTTTTTAATAATTTTTTAAAATATTTTTTTGTATTAACAGACAGAATTGCTCAGTAGCCCCCCCCTGCCCAAGAGGACGTTTTGGTATTGCAGCTGAAAGCGCTGTATAAGCCAGAGACAATTGACTTGGGATGAGTATATCTGAGTGATGATTTAGGCTCAAACCTTTTGAAAAAGGTTTGAGGGACATACACCATATGATATTAAATATCAAATATTTTTTTTAAATTCATGGTGTAGCTCCTTTAAGATTTTTGGCGTTTTAAGCCTTTATTATTGACAGGACAGACAGGAAATGGGGAGAGAGAGATGGGGAGTGACATGCAGCAAAGGCCGTCGGGATACATTGTAGCCTAGGTGCCCGGACCGCTACGCCAGTGGTTCGGGCCGAGGCAAACAGTTTTTTTGCCTGTGTGCTGTGCTCTGATGGTTTGTGGACTAGTCTGTATTTTTGCTTTAATATCTTTTGTGATCAAGTTACCAAGAGTGATGGACAATTTACAATATTTGACCTGTCTGTATGTTTATTATTTAATTTTTTTTTTTTTTTTGCCAAAGTCATGTTTATCTGCCTTTATTTACATCTGCCTAACTCTACTCTCCACACTGCTGATTCATCCTGCCTTATTGCCTATGTTCTCAGCCTATCAGAATCAGAATACTTGTTACATTCCAAATCATTTCTGCCTAAGTCAAAAAGCTGACTCAAAAGCACTTTCTGTTCTGCCTAAGTCATTTTGGAACGTAACAATTATTCTGATAGGCAGGACATAAGCAATAAGGCACAATGATGCAGCAGTGTTAGAAGAGTATAGAGCTAGGCAGAAATGTTAATTTGGCCAAAAAATGAATGAATTATGCTATGAGGCTAACGCTATGATGGGAAGCTTCAATGAAAAACTAATCTCACCCACTTGAAGTTAAGTATCAAAACCTCTGAGAGTGTAAAAATAGAACCAAATGGACCCTTACAGGTCTGTAACTCTGAGAGTGTACATATGTAACCAAATGGACCCTTACAGGTCTGTAACTCTGAGAGTGTACACATGGAACCAAATGGACCCTTACAGGTCTGTAACTCTGAGAGTGTACATATGTAACCAAATGGACCCGCATTTGTACACTCTCAGAGGTAAGTTAACACAGTGCAGAAAGAGAAAAAAGAGAACAAACCTCATAGTCGGGGGAGGGGGTGGGGGGTCCTCCGCCTCGCCCGGCCTTACGACGCCCTCCTGCTGCTGCTGATACACAAAGACACACATTTTAATACACACTGACAATAACACACACACACACACACACACACACACACACACACACACACACTCACACACAGCAGTGACTAAAACCCACTCGCAACACCCTTTTGTGTAAAGATTATAACACACTTGCTACCACAGACATGTTTATGTGGTTATTAGTTTCTGGGAAGGCGGATGTGTTTACAAAGTAAAGCACAGTTGTTACAGATGACACTTTACAACAAAATTGTATTGGCGTCTCTTCCCGAATCTCAATCTCAGTACTATTATTGTTTCATCCCAACCTCTGGTTATCACTGGTTTAACAGTAGTTGTAGCAGCCTAGTATAGTTCTTAACAGGTTAGTTCACACACAACACCACAGGGAGCTCCACTAATCACGTTCAACACAGATTTGGCTCAAACAAGGGGTTAAATGTGTTCTCCTGCTATGCCACTAGAATATGGAACGTACCAACAGACATAGAAAAGGGTGAATCCCTACTCTCCTACCATACCCCAATGGAAACAAGCCATATCGCTTTCTTGGGTTTCTTGGGTCCTCTTAACAGACCTTGTATTGAACTTTACTTTCCTGTAAAAAACCTGGTGATATGCAGCTAGTCATGTTCATTTGCACTGTGCCAATCAACTATCTGCAGGGTTTCATTATACAAACCACCAAGCCTGAGTGAGCAAAAGCACAATTTACAATTAGGCAAGTGCTACGGGGTTAAGTGGAGTCTGAAGAGAGGAGGTGGGTCTTCAGATTACGGCAGAAACATGGGAGTGAATGTGCAGTTCTTCTAACTGTAATGAGGAGTTTTTGTTCCACAGTTTGGGAGCCAGGAGGGAGAAGAGTCTAGGATGTGAGGAGCGTTGACTCTGATCTGAGTGACACTGAAGCCCTAACTGCTCCTGAGCAGGTTGGTGCCTCGCATTGGTTTCCTCAGTGTGTGCCGTTGGTGTGTGTAGACTTTTGATTTATTGACCAGGAATCATATACATATACATAGTATTCTACTTCTTTCCTATAGGAAAGATGACAGAATATTGTTGTGCCGGTGAGGTAAGAAACCCTACCGTTTACCTTACATACAATTAGAATGTATTAATGTCTTGTGAATGTATTAATGGGTGAATGTAATTCACATTATGAAGCGCTTTGGATAAAGGTGCCATATCAATGCACCGTTTACCATGTATGAAGGGACCTGGTGCATTTTGCAGAGATGTTAGAGAGATGTATACACTACAGTGTGTAGACACAGTGTGTATGTGTGTATGTGCACAGACTAAACCACTGCTTCCCTCTCCCCTGAACAGGTCCATTGTGTTCATAGAGACACGCTCTGCCAAACAGGATGTGGTGGATTGGAGCCCCTCTGCTCCGTGGTGGTGGGAGCGCACTTTAACCCTTTAAGACCGGGAAC
The DNA here is from genome assembly GCF_963280865.1 of Gymnoscopelus braueri. Taxonomy (NCBI): domain Eukaryota; kingdom Metazoa; phylum Chordata; class Actinopteri; order Myctophiformes; family Myctophidae; genus Gymnoscopelus; species Gymnoscopelus braueri. The sequence goes on from NC_137606.1 coordinate 56,723,835, forward strand.
GCATCTGTGTCATTTTTTTGGCTATAAAAAAAAAATAGCAGATCTACAAGCTCATAGCACGGAGTGCAGCGCTATGAGCTTGTAGATCTGCTATTTTATTTAAATCGTGAAAATGTGTGCAAATCTTTGAATATATATATTTTTTTAAAGCGAACATTTTAAACTCGATTCTTTGCTTCTGGAAGATTCTACAAATGTCTTTTTAACTCTTATGTTGCTATACTATCAGTGGTGCTTAAAAACATGTCAAGGACCCCCAAAATGATGTATTTGGCCGTGGACCCCCATCTCAAAAATACTTTGTTCCAGGGACCCCCACAGAAGCAAAGATTTGAGTTGAAAATGTTCGCTTTAAAAAAGAAATTATAAATTCAAAGATTTGCTTCAAACTTTCACGATTTTTCAAAAACAGCAGATCTACAAGCTCATAGCGCGGCACTCGGTGCCGCGCTATGAGCTTGTAGATCTGCTGTTTTTGAATAGCCCAAAGAAATCTTTAAAATGACACACAGCTGTGTTCCCGGCTTTAAAGGGCTAACCTTTAAATGTTTGTGTATTTCTGTGTGCGTTTAGCATTTCCTGTGATGGTATTGAGTCATAGCCGTAAAGTTTGTGTATTTCTGCATGCGTTTCCTGTGAGAGAGTTTCCTCTCGTATAGCTTTGCTAAATATAGTTTGACTTGACTTGACTGAAGATAGTGTAGGATAACGGGATTTCTTTTGTTGTTAAAAGGTTAAAGCTCTATATTGTGATAGTAATCATTGCTAGAGAGTGTTTGTTCAGTAACAGGGGTATCCCTGTCTCTCTCTGGCTCTTTAGTAAACAGAAAATACACTTTCCGTTGGGTTGCCACGCTCAGCCAATCAGGAGAGAGTACCCATTTATCAGTGGTGGGAAAAGTACTGAAATTCCAAGTGAGAGTGAAAGTCCAGAATTCAAGTTTTACTTGAGTAAAAGTACAACATTATTGGTATCAAAATGTACTTAAAGTACCAAAAGTAAAAGTACAAAATGTTTTGAAAATAGCAGATCTACAAGCTCACAACGCGTCACACTTTTACTCAAGTACATTTTATGGACTTTTACATTGTACTTCTATATTGCAGTATTGATACTTTTACTTAAGTAAAACATTTGAGTACTTTTTCAACACTTGACCTTTGGCTCTGTGCTTGGTCTGCTCTTTTTTCCCTCTACACCAAACATCTACAAGCCCGCAATGTGATGCGTTGTGAGCTTATAGATCTGCTATTCTTTTGCTATTATTTCTGTAACTCTGAGTGTACAAATGGAACCAAATGGACCCGTACGGGTCCATTTGGTTCCATTTGTTACACACTCACAGTACGTTTTAACAGCGGGCGACTCTCGGGCGATCGCCGGACGACATCGTCCAAAAGATAAAGAAAATACATCTTTTCATCGCCCCCCCCCCCCGCCCACTTCGCCCTATCGCCAGTAGTTGCCGGCTCTCAGACATATAATGCACTTCCGGAAAATACTATCCTGATCGCCTGCTGTTAAAACGCACCGTCAGAGTTACAGACCTGTAAGGGTCCATTTGGTTCATGTGTACACTTTCAGAGATACAGACCTGTAAGGGTCCATTTGGTTCTATTTGTACACTCTCGGAGTTACAGACCTGTAAGGGTCCATTTGGTTCTATTTGTACACTCTCAGAGTTACAGACCTGTAAGGGTCCATTTGGTTCTATTTGTACACTCTCGGAGTTACAGACCTGTAAGGGTCCATTTGGTTCTATTTGTACACTCTCAGAGTTACAGACCTGTAAGGGTCCATTTGGTTCATGTGTACACTTTCAGAGATACAGACCTGTAAGGGTCCATTTGGTTCTATTTGTACACTCTCGGAGTTACAGACCTGTAAGGGTCCATTTGGTTCTATTTGTACACTCTCAGAGTTACAGACCTGTAAGGGTCCATTTGGTTCACTCTCAGAGTTACAGACCTGTAAGGGTCCATTTGGTTCACTCTCAGAGTTACAGACCTGTAAGGGTCCATTTGGTTCTATTTGTACACTCTCAGAGTTACAGACCTGTAAGGGTCCATTTGGTTCTATTTGTACACTCTCAGAGTTACAGACCTGTAAGGGTCCATTTGGTTCACTCTCGGAGTTACAGACCTGTAAGGGTCCATTTGGTTCCATTTGTACACTCTCAGAGTTACAGACCTGTAAGGGTCCATTCGGATCTCTGGCTGGTCCCCAGACCGTAGGTTGAGAACCAGTGTTATAAAGGGTGATGTGAGTTGGTTGATCTTATGTTTTGAACATTAGGTTCCGTGCCATGCTTTATCCCATACATGGGCAACTGGCGGCCCGGGGGCCAACTGCGGCCCTCACCTTCACTTAATGCGGCCCACAGGTTAATATCAGAATACTGATTTATTATTGATTTCAGCTGTTATAATTCCTAACATGCAAACATGACCCGCTTTAATTACTTCTATATTAGTAGCTTAATGACCTTTTTATGTCCAATGTATTTGTATTTAAGTTCATAAAGTTAACATAAGTATAACTAAATGCATTTGAAATTAAATAAAAATGTTACTTTTCAGGATTCCAATTAAAAAATACCCCAAAAAACTATTCAGGATTCCAATTCAAAAGTAGCAAAAAGAGCAGATCTACAAGCTCAAAACGCGCCGCACTGTGACGTGTTTTGAGCTTGTAGATCTGCTGTTTTTGCTACTTTTGTGTGACATACTAGAATGACGAAGTACGGCATTAATTTACGAAAAAAGTTAAAATATGCAATGAGGCCCCCTGGAGTGAGTGTGGACAATGTGGAAACATACTATAGTGGCGCTCTCCATCATCAAAGTTGCATCACCCATGCTTTAACCCCCTCAATCCAGGAACACATCTGTGTCACTTTACATTTCTTTGGCTATTTTTTTAAAATAAATCGTGAAAATGTGTGCAAATCTTTGAATAATATACAAATACATTTTTTAACTCAAATCTTTTTACTCCTGGGGGTCCCTGGAACCACATATTTTGAGATGGGGGTCCATGGAAATATTTTGGGGGTCCTTGACATGAAAAAAGTTCACTGATATTATAGCAACATAAGTTTTTTCCCCCAAAAAAAAAAAAACTGTTGGGATTTAGGAGACATTTGTTGAATCCCCCAAAAGCAAAGATTTGAGTTAAAAATGTTTATTTATTCAAAGATTTGCACAAATATATACAATTTCTTCAACAACAACAAAAACAGCAGATCTACATGCTCGTAGCGCGGCACTCGGTGCCGCGCTACGAGCATGTAGATCTGCTGTTTTTGAATAGCCCAAAGTATAAAATAATGGTTATAGCTAAAAATCTAAAATGACACAGCATGGGTTCCCGGATTGAAAGGGTTAAAAAGGGACATAATAGGCTCTCGGGTGGCGCAGTGGTAAAGTGCATGGCCACCACCACGGAGGTTGTGGGTTTGAATCCACCGCGGTGCAGCCGGCTTTGTCGAGCGTCTAGCGGTGGCAACTTTGATGATGGAGAGGGCCACTATATTTGCCACATTACATTATTACTGTCGGGCAGAAACCTCTTATCGTAAATGAATGCCGTACTTTGCCATTCTGTAACACAAAAGTAGCAAAAATAGCAAAAAAAATGACGATCTACAAGCTCAAAACGTGTCGCAGTGCGACACGTTTTGAGCTTGTAGATCGGCTATTTTTGCTATTTTTTTATTAGAATCCTGAAAAGTTACATTTTTTATTTAATTTCAAATGCATTTAGTTATACTTATGTTAACTTTATGAACTTAACTACAAATACATTGGACATAAAAAAGACAATAGAATGTTAATACTAGTCACTAAGCTACTAAGACTGAAGTAATTAAAGCGGGTCATGTTTGCATGTTAGGAATCATAACAGCTGAAATCAATAATATATCACTATTCTGATATTAACCTGTGAGCCACATTAAGTGAAGGGGGGGGGGGGGGGGGGGGGCGCATGTGGCCCCCGGGCCGCCTGTTGCCCATGTATGGTCTATGTGAACACAACTGGGCGGTGTCCGGGCCAATATATCTGTCACTGTAATGCGAGGCTTGTCACTATAGGGAGTGTTGGGCGGGAGGAGAAGGACGAAGGCTCTACTACGTCCTCCTGGTGGGGGCTCCTCACTGGTAGGTGAGTCAGTAGGATAAGACAGCAGTGACAACACAGAAATGTGTGTGGAGAGGAATCAATTGGCATCCAGTTTAAAACCCTGGTGCTAGCCTGTAGAGCAGTGAAAGGAACAGCTCCTTCTTACCTCCGGGTTATGGTCAAGGCTTGCCCGACCACTTCGGTCTGCGGCCTCGGGGCGACTGGTTGCCTCGTCGCTCAGTGCTTCTTCAGGCCGATCTACACGGTCACAGCCTTTTTCTGTTCTGGCCCCACAGTGGTGGAATGAACTCCCCACTGATGTCAGGACAATAGAGTCACTGCCCATCTTTCACCGCAGGCTGAAAACCCACTTCTTCAGGAAACACTACCCTGACCCTTCCTCTTAGCCTTGCCTACTTGTTGTTAACTAGTTGTACGAACTCTTGTTTTATTGTTTTATTGGATCTTGTTTATTCGATACACTTATTTGTTTTAGCTCTTGTTCATTTGATTTTCCTATTTGTCTCATCTGTTTAAGAAAGTAGGAATGCAGGGAGCGCCCGCTGGCCTAGCGGTCTAGGCGCATACCATATATGCTGGTAATCCAGCTTGACAGCGTGTCGCGTGTTCGACTCCCGATCCCGACGACCTTTGCTGTGTGTCACCCCCCATCTCTCTCCCCATTTCCTGTCAACCCACTATCCTATCAATAAAGGCAGAAAAAGCCCCAAAACATATCTTAAAAAAAAAAAAAAAAGTAGGAATGCACTTATTGTAAGTCGCTTTGGATAAAAGCGTCTGCTAAATGACTGTAAGGTAATGTAATGTAATGTAATAACGACAAAATTGGGGAGAAAAAGGGGTAAAAAGCAACAGAAAAGGGACATAATATTCAGTGTAAGGAGTAGGTAGGTAGGATGGTCTTACGTTTGCTCGCTGCAGCAGCAGGCGCTGCAGCGCTGTTGCTGCTGCGTTTGGTCCTCAGGTAGACCAACATGATGACCAGTCCAGTCACCAGCAGGTCCACAAACAGGATGGTCAATATGTTCAGTTTGGTGGCCTCAACACACCAGTCACATGCTGGGAGGGACAACAACACAAAACACAACATTAACTACACTGTTAGATATCAATATCAGGTGTGTTAATCAGTGTTGGAAAAAGTACTCAACTGTTTTACTTAAGTAAAATATCAATACTTTAATGTAGAAGTAGTCTACTCTGTTACAAGTAAAAGTCCGGAAATCAAAATTTACTTGAGTAAAAGTACAAACGTATTGGTATCAAAATGTACTTAAAGTAGCCTACCAAAAGTAAAAGTACTGAAATGCTTGAAAATAGCAGATCTACAAGCTCACAACGCGTCGCTATGCGACGCGTTGTGAGCTTGTAGATCGGCTATTTTCAAATAGCCTAGGTATAAAATAGGGCTAAAGTGGTTAATGTGTGTTTTATAATGTAATAATTTATATCTGCAAAGTAACCAGTAACTCAAGTTTTCAAATAATTGTAGTGGTGTAAAAGTACAATATTTTCCTCCGAGATGTAGTGGAGTAGAAGTAAAAGTATAGACAATTGGAAATACTCCAGTAAAGTAAAAGTACCTCAAATTTTTACTCAAGTACAATACTTGAGTAAATGTGCCTAGTTATTTTACACCACTGGTGTTAACTTTAACACACCACTCACATGCTGGGATGACAAGAGTAACAAGGCAGACAAACAAGGCAGGATAAGCACATCCCTACATTAACTGGTGCTGGACTAAAACAAATAAAAAGTTAAAGAAAGTAATGTCCACAGAAACACAATATAACTCTCCTGATGATGGCCTTATAGGGTGAAACACTGTTTATATTGTTTGCTTACAAAACACGGGGGGAGACAGCATTATACTGTGTTTGTTTGGTATAAAGCAATAAACTGTGTGTTTGTCAGTGGTGTAAAGTAACTAGTATTTCCAAATTTCTGTACTTTTACTTCTACTCCACTACATCTCAAAGGCAAATATTATACTTTTATTCCACTACAATTATTTGACAATAGACACTTCAGTTACTAGTTTTGCTTGTACATTTCGACCATTTGAAAATAGCAGACGCATTGTGAGCTTGTAGATCGGCTATTTTCAAAAGATTTATTTTTGAAATGGGACATTTCTGCATTATGAGTAGTTTTACTTTTGGTACTTTAAACTTGAGACCCAAAACACACATGTGTTGTCTCCCCAAGACACAAACATAAACATTTAATGAATTAACCACTTAAGCCCTATGTAGCAGCGGTAATATTTATCTCACAACGCTTGGATATGTGACGTGTTGTGAGCTTGTAGATCTGATATTTTCACTATTTCTTAAAACTTGTTCTTTGGGGTGTGAAAAATTTACTATTATTTCTTTATTTTATTTCTGAAACTTTATTTGCTCAAATTATTATAGAAAATCTGTTGACATTTTTTTAATACAAAAATATTGGTGATCCATATAGAAAGACACATTTGTGAAATTTCTGAAAATCTTATATATATATATATATATATATATATACCATATACTAATTACCATTATTATTATTTTTTTTATTGTAGAAAACGTAATCTGTTTTTTTTTATGATCTTTTTTTCCTGCCCCATAAAAATGGGTCCATCAACATTTTCCATTGTTTGGGAAAGAGCAATAAAGAGATGTTTCACTTACCTTTTCCTCTGACGAAGAAGTGGTAGAATTTGTCACCGCCATCAACTTTGTATTTGCAGTGGTAGTTTAGGCCTACTAAGTCGTTGTCATAGGGATGCGTCAAAGTCTTCCTAACAGTTTCATTGGCTATATCCTTCAGGAACCAGTCACCTTCTTCTGGACAGGTCATAGTGAAGTCTCTCCCCCACCAGAAGTACACCCCTCCTGAACCAATAAAAACACAATTAAATATACTTTACTACAACTACGATACTAATAATCATATTTAGTATATTGTGTACACAGACACAATTCACATTAGACCATAACACCAGCATCATAAAACAGCATGAGAAATGTAACAGACAATAACAACAGAGAACTAGAACGTTTTTTTTTTTTGGCTGCGGACCCCCTGTCTCAAATAATATTTTTGTGCCAGGATTTTTCAAAAACTGCCAAAGTTTGAAATATGGTTAAAGAGGTTAAAATGATTGTGACACCATATTAACTGGTTATGCTGGGGACCCCCTTGTACTACCCCCACCAAGGACCCCTGGGGGTCCCCAGACCCCACTTTGAGAACCAATGCGTTAGGCGACACTGAATATACAATGGCAGAAGGACAGGTATAGAAATGTGTGGTCTGGGGACCCACAGGGGGTCATTGATGGGGTACCAGGGGGTCCCCACCCACCCAGCTAAATTAATTCATCAATATAGCATCAAAATCAGTTCAAAAACGTTTTAAGCCTATTTTATACTTTGGCTATTTGAAAATAGCCGATCTACAAGCTCAGGCAACGCGCCACGATGCAATGCGGCGTGTGCTTGTCGATCTGCTATTTTTTTTTACATTTTTGAAAAAACTTTCAAAAAAAATCTGGAAAATATTGGAATAGTTTTGAACATTTTTGGACAACACAAATATTCTCTTATGAGAGTCTCCGGCACAACAATATTTTCAGATGGGGGGGGGGGGGGGGGGTCCGCAGCCAAAATGTGGGCGACATATAAAATTGTCTGTCCTGAAAATGTAGATATATAGACTCAAATGCATGTATTTCACTTAAAAAAACATCTGTTTGCAAACACAACTTAACATGAGTTATAACATAATAATATAAAATAATAAAACATTTTTTTACCTTCGTCAGCCTTCACAGTCATCATGAAGAGCAGAGCAGCAAGCTTCACACTGCTGAGGACAGATCTGTTCATTTTATTAAAGATGTATCTGATCTGAATGTTAATTAATATCTTGTTTCTCAGTAGATTACACTATAGGCCTGATATGAACTATATTATGAAGACTGACTCTATAAGTAAGTGAAGATTAGCATTGATCTCTCTCTCTCTCTCTCTCTCTCTCTCTCTCTCTCTCTCTCTCTCTCTCTCTCTCTCTCAGGTTAAAGGTTTGTCAATCTAAGGACCACTTTGACTTCCAGTCTGCAGACTTCAAAATAAGAGCTCTGCTGACAAGTAATACGTAGACCAGTGTTCTCACTCTATTTGCATGTGTCTCGAGTTCATTAATAAATAAATAAGTAAATACATAATTAACATTTCCTACAATCATTTTGTAGGAAATGTATATAGCGCTGAAGTGGTTAATGTATGTTTTGTAATAATCAAAATCTGCAAAGTAACTAGTAACTAAAGTTTTCAAATAATTCTAGTGGAGTAAAAGTATAATATTTCCCTCTGAGATGTAGTGGAGTAGAAGTAAAAGTGCTGCAAATTGGAAATACTCCAGTAAAGTGAAAATACTTCACAATTGTGCTTATAAGTACAGTACTTGAGTAAATGCACTTAGTTACACCACTGGAGTAAAGTAGGAGTGAGGTCTAGTAGTAGTCTGATTAATTTGCTTTGAGAGGTCTGCAGATTTGATTTTAGTGCCTTTGAGGTGCTAGACTAGAGCATTGGTTCTCAAAGTGGGGTCCTTGGGGGGGTTCCATGGGGTCCCCAGCAAAATGTGTTAATATAGAATCACAAACATTTTAACCACTTTAACCTGTTATACTTTGGCTTTTCAAAAATAGCAGATCTACAAGCTCATAGCGCGGCACCGAGTGCCGCGCTATGAGCTTGTAGATCTGCTATTTTTGAAAAATCGTGAACATTAAGTGTTACAAATGTTACAAAGGTTTGCACATTGTGCAAACCTTTGTATATATACATTTTTAAAGCGAACATTTGTAACTCAAATCTTTGCTTCTGGGGGGGTCCCTGGAACAAAATATTTTGAAATGGGGTCCGCGGCCAAATACATATTATTTTGGGGGTCCTTGACATGAAAAAGTTTGAGCACCACTGGACTAGAGCACCATGAGAGGTGTAGGCCTATGCATAGAGCATAGAGCTAGGGTGGGATGGCTCAGGGTAGAGGACGGAGTACAGCAACGTGCAATGGGCCTGGTCTACAAGATACTCAAGACAACTCTTAGTTAAATAATAATAGTTAAATAATAGATACATCATTGTTTCTGCAGTGTTTGACAAAACAAACGTTGATGCAACGTGTCTGCAGGCCATCATCCTGAGGCAAACAGTCCTATGTAGTTGACCTTGTATTGTAAACTGTACTTCCATGTTATTTTATCTCTGCAAACTTCTTAATAAAGTATTCAATAATCAATCAATCAATCAAACAGTGTTGCCAGATTCTGTGGCCAGGTCAACGAAAACATATATTACATCAAAATATTATTGTTTTACCACTTTAACCATGAGTTAAAGTTTATTATACACATTAAACATGAAAACAAGATTTTGAATATTTTTTGAAACATTTTAGCAACACAAATCATGTATCCCTGGGACAACATCTTTTCAGATAGGGGTCTGCGTACAAAAACATATTAATTTGGGGGTCTTTGACATCCAGCATGAGAAGGGCAAGAAAATAATCCAACACACTGTCTACTTCACTTAGAGCAAAAAAAGAGGTTTATTAGAGATAGATACGACCTTTTGGTTGCCCGGGCCTTTCGAGTACAAGTTGTCCTTGACAGAAAAAGGTTTGACATTGACAACCACTGGTTTTAAACAGCTTCTGGAAAGAAGCCCAAATAAGACCCAGAAAAAAAACGTCCAATATTTACATGCCCAGAGTTGCTTATAATAAGCAGACATGGCAACACTGGCAAACTCTTGAAAATAACTGAAAACTGTTATTTTTGAATGATTGAAAACAGTTGGCTTATTATTATTATTATTATTATTATTATTATTATTATTATTATTATTATTATTATTATTATTATTATTATTATTACTTACATCATACTCCTGAAGCGTTCCACATTGCTTCTTCATTATAATATTTGTTATCCATAAATAAATAATAATAAATAAATAAAAAGCACTTAGTCAACCGTTGCTCATTAGATCTTATTTTGAAATCTGCCAACCGGAAGTTAAACTCTTATTTTTGTAGACATGACAGAACGTCCTCCATTTATTCCATTGTCTCACAGTGTATGCAAATGAGCTAAGAACAATAACAGGAAGTTATGTTTTCAAAGAGTGTTAAACATTAAACTTCTGAATAACTTCTAATCCATTGTACATAAATACAATATTTACATGTTCTTTTATGATTAGCCAGAGTATCTTTATGCTCACATAGTCTATAGATTTACCCTGATTTTAGTTTAAATTGTCTTTATTATTCACTATTTAGCATGGTGGAAAGTACATTTACTCAAGTACTGTACTTAAGTACAATTTGGAGGTGTTGAGTATTTCCAACTCTCAATACTTTTACTTCTACTCCACCTCAGAGGCAATTATTGTACTTTTACTCCACTACAATTATTTTAAAACTTTAGTTACTAGTTACTTTGCAGATTTTGATTATTATTACAAAACATACATTAACCATTTCAACCCTATATACATTTTGTCCATTTGAAAATAGCAGATCTACAAGCTCACAATGTGTCACAATGCGACGCATTATGAGCTTGTAGATCTGCTATTTTCAAAAGAGTTCTTGAAAACTTGAAATCTGCATAAGGAGTACTTTTACTTTTGGTACTTTAAGTACATTCTTATACCAATACTTTTGTACTTTTATTCAAGTACTTTGAATCCCGGACTTTTGCTTGTAACAGAATATATCTATATTGCAGTATTGAAACTTTTACTTAAGTAAAAAAAATTGAGTACTTTTTCCACCACTGCTATTTAGAACTGATGTGAGAGGTGCAGAGGTGAATAATTAATGAATTAAAGATGAATAATTCATTGAATTTCCATATCTTTGTGACTCAGGTTTGTCTATAAGCCTCCACACACATGTTCTGTGTTCACATAGTATTTATATTTATGACATTTATAAAGTCATTAAGTGACAGTGAGTTTGATGTGTGTGATTGACAGGCTCTGAACCTACCAACATTACTGTACATCAAAGAGCTGCTCTGCCACCTAGTGGCTGAAACCTGTCATAAGGTCATTTCATCCTTCACATCCATGGTGGGATTCTTAATGCATGGCTTTCTGTTGGATATAGTTTTTGTAGGACCACTTCCAATAATGATCAATGGTGTAAAGTAACTAAGTACATGTACTCAAGTACTGTATTTCAGTACAATGTTGAGGTACTTTTACTTCTACTCCACTACATCTCAGAGGCAAATATTGTACTTTGACTCCTCTATAATTATTTGAAAACTTTAGTTACTAGTTACTTTGCAGATATAAGTTATGATATTATAAAACATACATGAACCACTTCAGCCCTATTTCATACATAGCTATCATATCGCGACGCGTTGTGAGCTTGTAGATCGGCTATTTTAAAACATTTTTGTACTTTTACTTGTGGTACTTTAAGTATATTTTGATGCCAATACTTTTGTACTTTTACTAAAGTAACATTTTGAACACAGGCCTTTTACTTGTAACAGAGTATTTTTATATTGTGGTACTTTTACTTAAGTAAAATATCTGAGTACTTCTTCCACCACTGATAATAATGATAGTAAATGTACTGTTTTCATATATCCATGTGTGAACACAAACAAACTGTAGATGAGAGAAGTGAATGGAGATTATTTTTTGTTTATTTTATGTTGCAAAATTCCCAAGCAAATACATTTGATTTGAGCACTTATACTCTCCATAGTAGTGAGACTTGACATGAAGATGTAGAGCAGAGTAGATGGCAGTGGTGTAAAGTAACTAAGTACATTTACTCAAGTACTGTACTTAATTAAAATGTTGAGGTATTTTTACTTTACTGGAGTATTTCCAATTTTCTGTACTTTTACTTCTACTCCAATACATCTCAGAGGACAATATTGTACTTTTACTCCACTACAATTATTTGAAAATTTAGTTACTAGTTACTTTGCAAATATAATTTATTTCATTATAAAACATACATGAACCACTTTAGCCCTATTTTATACATAGGCTATTTGAAAATAGTCGATCTACAAGCTCACAACGCGTCGCATCGCTTGTAAATCTGTTATTTTCAAACATTTTAGTACTTTTACCTTTGGTACTTTAAGTACATTTTGATACTAATACTTTTGTACTTTTACTCAAGTAATATTTTGAATTCCGGACTTTTACTTGTAACGGAGTACCTCTACATTGCAATATTGATGTTTTTACTTTTGCCAGTGTCTGATAACTGCTGGTGTAGAGGGAAATGATCTGTTACATAATACCTTTATTAAACATCTCAAATCATTTTCAATATAAATAAATCACATTGAACGGCAGTGGCTCAGGGGTAGAGTGGCTGGTAGAGCGGCCGGATGGTGAACCGGAAGGTTCCCAGTTGGATCCCGGGCTCACCCAGAGTTAGTGTGGAAGTAGTCTGGGAGACTTCGCCTCAGAGCCTGGACAGCAGGGGCGCGGCCACTGCGTTCTGATTCAAATCAACAGCCAATGAAGAAAAGGGGGCGGGATCCACATGCAGTGGGTGTTGCATGTAAATAGGAGCGACGGGAAGCAATTTCTCCTTGAGAAATTACGCCCGCCATTATTGTGTACTGCTGTTTGCCTCTCGTCGGACTGTTTAGACGAGTTGCACAGCTCTCAGACCGGTAAGAGGCGTGTCCGCTCAGATTGAGCGTAAGTTACATCCCGTGCACAAATACCAGGGCATGGTCCAGAAGTTTCCTCGACCCTCCCGTTTGTATGCGAGAGCTGGCGAAAACTTCTGGGAACTCAGATTAGTGTGGAAGTGTCCTTGAGAAAGACGCTGAACCCCCTAATTGCTCCCAATGAGCAGGTTGGTGCCTTGCATGGTTTCCTCCTCCATCGGTGTATGAATGGGTGAATAGCACTTAAAGGGATACTTCACTTTCGGGCCGGGGACACATTTAAAAAAAATATTAAAAATAAATGAAAAAAGTTATGGAAAATTCATGGCCCCCTCACACATTAGTAGGACACTCTAATGCGTGAGGGGGCCATGAATTTTCCATAACTTTTTTCATTTATTTTTAATATTTTTTTTAAATGTGTCGGCGGCCCGGAAGTGAAGTATCCCTTTAAGCGCTATATAAATGCACCATTTTACATTATCCAATCAGCATGAATGGGAGGGTAAACAGGAGGACCTCACTATGTAAATGCTGACTATATTAGCAGCTGTGTGACCTGCCAAGGACACAAACCCCCCATCCATCTACAACACTCATTAACACGCATTAACATATTAACACACATGAACACATGAACACAGAGAACCTCTTGTCTTTCTCCTGGATCCATGAGGCCACACACACACACACACACACGCACACACGCACACACACACACACACGCACACACGCACACTCGCACACACACATACACACACACACACGCACACGCACACGCGCACACACACACACACACACACGCACACGCACACACACACACATACACACACACACACACGCACACACGCGCACACACACACACACACACACACACACACACACACACACACACACACACACACACACACACACACACACAGTATCCACCAGTGATTCTAAAACCCTTTTCAATTCAACGACCCCCGGTTGGGTATGCATTCAGGCCTGATGCATCACTGAAAAAATATTGATGAAAAATGTTTAGTTTTTTATTTCATTCTTATAAGGCAGGGGTCTTCAACGTTTTCAGGCCAAGGACCCCCGAGAGAGAGAGAGATGAAGCAGGGACCCCCTCTATATTGTATACAATTGTGTTTCAGATTAAACTTTTTTGTTTACTAGGTCTGCTCTTTTTTCCCTTTACAACTACACATCTTTACCAAAAATAGCAGATCTACAAGCTCACTGCGAGGCGTTGTGAGCTTGTAGATCTGCTATTTTTGGCTAAAGTTCTCCTCAGAAAAGGGATGGTAGGGTTGCTAAGTGGTTAAGGTATAAAAAAAAACCAAATCATTTCACACAAAGATTTGGCGGACCGCCCTGTAGTAACTCTGAGGACCCCCTAGGGGTCCCGGACCCCCTGTTATAAGGTAAACAGTAAACAGTGCTTACGTAGAGTGGCTTGCCCTCACATTAACACACTGTGTTGCTGTGTGGTATAGGGATTGGGGTTTTCTTTTCATTAATCCAGTGATTAAACGTTGGTTTATTTTTTACCCCCTTTTTCTCCCCAATTTAGTCGTTATGACAATTAATTCTCTCCACACACATTTCTGTGTGGTCACTGCTGTCATATCCTACTGACTCACATGCCAGTGAGGAGCCCCCACCAGGAGGACGTAGAGCCTTCGTCCTACTCCTCCCGCTGACAGGTGCCCCCCCCCAGCCTGTAGGAGTACGTGCAATGACCAACATCACCCTCCTGCCCGCCCGGCTTCCCCCCCCCCGAACACGGGCCAGTTGTGTTCGTGTAGACGCTCGACAAAGCCGGCTGCACCACGGTGGATTCAAACCCACAACCTCCGTGGTGGTGGGCAGGGACTTTACCACTGTGCCACCCGAACGCCCCTCAGTGTTCATTTAACTGGAACAACATGGAGTTACAGAGTAGATCCCATACAGTACAGTGGCCCCCCGAACCCAGCATTGAGAGACATTGAACAGTGATAGTATAGTAAGAATGTACTGTGGGGGGGGGGGGAGCTGAGGTGTGAAAGGGTCTCTATTCAAAATGGACCCAGTCTGTCCTGCTTATAGCTCTGGTGGGGCGGGGGAGGGGGTAAATGGTGCATTTATATAGCGCTTTTTTATCCAAAGCACTTTACATAGATTGTGCATTACATTCACCCATTCACACACCCATTCACACACCCATTCACACACCGATAGAGGAGGAAACCATGCAAGGCACCAACCTGCTCATCGGGAGCAATTAGGGGTTCAGTGTCTTGCTCAAGGACACTTCCACACTAACTCTGGGGGAGCCCGGGATCGAACTAGGAACCTTGTGGTTCCCATCCGGCCGCTCTACCGGCCACTCTACCCCTGAGCCACTGGAGGGGGGGGGGGCATATTATCACTGCCTTCACAGGTGCTACCGATGATACTAATGTAGGCTCTGTTCCATTTCATGTAGCACAGTGGTTCTCAGATTTCTCAATTTCCACGACCCCCAGAACTCTGAGAGTGTACATATGGAACCAAATGGACCCCTATAGGGCCATTTGGAAACCCCTTAAGGAACCATGAGTGTCCCTGGTCTACACTTTGAGACCCACTGGTGTAGCAGAGTGTTTCCAGTGAGCCAACATGCACAATATCAGCATCCTGACTCTGTTTGACCAGAATGGAACAGAGCTCTCATTAGTATCATTGGTAACACCTGTGAATGCCTTCACAATATGACTGCTGTGCCTAGAGCCTATTATA
>NC_137606.1:56744457-56761957 GCF_963280865.1 Gymnoscopelus braueri
CAGGGGGTCCCCATGCTTTATGGATTATTAATAAATATAGTTAAGAACCAAATGGACCCTTACAGGCCAGTAAAAAAAAAACTTCCACCCACTTCTTTAAAGCTGTGATATATATTGTGGCAATATATATAACGTTTATTTTGGTTCTGATTCTAAACTCTTGAGAGTGTACACTTGGAACCAAATGGACCCTTAATACAGATCAAATTGGACTTGGGGGTCCTTGGTGTGGTACCAGAGGGTCCCCAGTAAAAATGTGTTAATCATTTTAATCATATTTTATGCTTTGGCTATTCAAAAATAGCAGATCTACAAGCTCATAGCGTGGCACAGAGTGCACATTTCTGTGGATTTTTTTGCACATCTTTGATTATCTGTTTTTTTTAAAGCGAACATTTTTAACACAAAACTGTGCCTCTGGGGGGTCCCTGGCACAACACATTTTCAGATGGGGGGGGGGGGGGGGGGTTCCGTGGCCAAAAGCATATCATTTTGGGTGGTCCTTGACATAAAAAAAGTTAGAGAACCACTGGTCTAGATAATGTGATCTTTAAAAAGTGAAGAGAGAACATGAGTTAACATTTTTAAACTGTTTATGTGATGTTGTGCATACTAGTGTATATCTGTCATTTAATGTCACTATGAATTGAGTACAAAGGACCACAATGGAAACAAGCCAATGGCTTTCTTGGATAAAAAAAATAAATCCTATTAGCTGACCTTTATATTAAACTGTACCTTAATGTGCTTTTTCTCTGCAAACGTCTTAATCAATCAATCAATGTATTGTGAAGTGAGCTCCACGGGGAGCCCTTTTACCCACATCTGATCTCCAAGCAGCGCCCTGTGCGTCATTGGGAAGTCATTGTGAAGTAGAGGACTTGGCACCGGGCAGGTCTCAGGACAATCCCTTGGCCCAGAGGTTTTAAGCAGCATTTAATGCACCAGGCCACCCGGCCTGGCGGGGCATAATAATGGCCTCTAGCTGTTTTTGGGAAACACACACACACACACACACACACACATACACACACACACACACACACACACCGGCCACATTGTCCCGTTGTGTTCAGCTTTCCTGTCCCTTAGTGACTGTGTATCCGTGGGTTTCTCACACACACACACACACACACACACACACACACACACTGTGATTTAGTCCAGTTTACACACACACACACACACACACACTGTGATTTAGTCCAGTTTACACACACACACGCACGCACGCGCGCTCGCACACCAGTGGTGGACAAAGTACTAAAATGTTTTATTTTAGTAAAACAATATAGAAATACTGTTACAAGTACAAGTCAAGAATTCAAAATTGACTTGAGTAAAAGTACAAAAGTATTGGTATCAAAATGTACTTAAAGTACCAGAAATAGAAAGTCCCTACTCATTATGCAGAATCCCATTTCACAAGTTGTCAAATATATAACATGTATACAAATCAATGCGACACATTGTGAGCTTGTAGATCGTCTATTTTCAAATAGACAAAGTTTAAATAGGGTTAATGTATGTTTTGTAATAATAATCCCAATCTACAAAGTAACTAGTAACTAAAGTTTTCAAATAAATGTGGTGGAGTAAAAGTACAATATTTGGATCCGAGATGTAGGCTAGTGTAGAAGTAGAAGAATGCCGCTTTCTCGCGCGTTTGTATTGCTCATGTTGGTACCTTTGAGAAATCTCTGCAACTTCTAAGCGACGAGCTATTAGACCGAGACCAGACAGTGGTAGCCGCCGGTACGAGAGAGCGTGTTTTGAGCGACAAGGGACCCTGGATACCGCCTTCCCAAATACAACAAAGGTAAACAGGGTCCCGAAAGGGGCTAGGGGTCCACGGCCAAATACATATAATTTTGAGGGTCCTTGACATGAAAAGGTTTGAGCACCACTGATATTATAACAACATACGTTTGTAGAATCTCCCAGGAGCAAAGATTTGAGTTAAACATGTTCACATTAAAAAAAAATATATATATTCAAAGACTTGAGTTACAAATGTTTGCTTTAGAAATATATATACGTTTAAAGACACTCGGTGCCGCGCTATGAGCTTGTAGATCTGCTATTTTTGGATGGCCCAAATAAATCTAAAAATGACACGGATGTGTTCCAGGTCTTAATGGGTTAACCTGCACCTAAGCCCAGCTGGGTTGGACGTGTCGTGTAACCTTTCTCCTTCAGTGAAAACAGACTTGCATCATATCAGCTCTGGTTGCAACCAGTGGTGAAAAAATTGAGGTATTTTTACTTTACTGGAGTATTTCCAATTTTACTTCTGCTCCTCTACATCTCAGAGGAAATTATTTGAAAAGTTTATTTACTAGTTACTTTGCAGATATAAATGATTACATAATAAAACATACATGAACCACTTTAGCCCTAATTTATACCTAGGCTATTTGAAAATAGCAGATCTACAAGCCCACAACGCGTCGCGAGCTCTGCTATTTTCAAACCTTTTAGTACTTTTACTTTTGGTACTTTAAGTATATTTTCATGCCAACACTTTTTTACTTTTACTCAAGTAACATTTTGAACACAGGCCTTTTACTTGTTGTAACAGAGTATTTTTATATTGTGGTATTGCTACTTTTTCTTAAGTAAAATATCTGAGTACTTCTTCCACCTCTGGTTGCAACCATGTCCTGTTCTTCAGCCAAACGCTAAAAAAAACACGAGGAGTCATGAGACTGAGGAGGGTTATTCCTGTCATTTAATACTCATGACATGAACATCATCAGTGTATTGATGATATATTGACCGTGGCCGATGCATTTCTCTCTCTTCTGCTTTGATATATATATATATATATATATATATATATATATATATATATATTTACATCAGTGGTTTGTCATTTCACGGACGACCCATAACTCTGGGGGTGACCGTTCCATGTGTAGCCTGTACCATTGGTTCTCAAAGTGGGGTCCAGGGGTTCCCCAGCAAAAGTAGTTAACATAGCATTACAATCGTCTTAACCACTTTACCCATTTATACGTTGGCTATTCAAAAATAGCAGATCTACAAGCTCGTAGCGCTGCGAGCTTGTAGATCTGCTATTTTTTTTAAATACTTGAAAAATATTGAAAACGTTTGGAAAACTTTGAATCATTTAGAATTTTTTTTACCGCAAATCTTCTCTTCTGGGAGTCCCTGGCACAACATATTTTCAGATGGGGGTCCGCAGCCAAACACATACAGTATCAATTTGGGGGTGAACTATCCCTTTAAGGGTCCATTTGGTTCTTAAATGTCAATCATTTAGCCGGATCCCCCTTTAAAGCCCTCTCAAGGACCCCTGGGGGTCCCTGGACCCCACTTTGAGAACCACTGATGTACATATAACTCTGATTAGACACATCAAAGGCGTGAGGCAGAGTAATGTTGCATGGTTAGCGTTGGTAGAGAGACATAAACATTCATGTTCATGTGCTGTGAGAGAGAGAGAGGTTTGTTATGAAGATGAAGACACGACCCAGACACACATTTTCCTCTGCTTCTCTAAAAGCACTAAACACACTTTTCAACACTCAGAGATAACCCTTTACTCCTCACAATTACACTATCAACACTTTTCTTATACTTTAAACATATTATACATGCACCGTTTACACACACACAAACAGTATTTCCAATTTTCAATACTTTTACTTCTACTCCACTACATCTCAGAGGCAAATACTCCACTACAATTATTTGAAAACTTTAGTTACTTTGCAGACTTTGATTATTATTACAAAACATACATTAACCACTTCAGCCCTATATACATTTCGGCCATTTGAAAATAGCAGATCTACAAGCTCACAGTGAGCTTGTAGATCTGCTATTTTCAAAAGATTTATATACATCTGAAAACTTGTGAAATTCTGCATAATGAGTACTTTCTACTTTTGGTACTTTAAGTACATTTTTATACCAATATTTGTGTACTGTTACTCAAGTAAATTCTGAATTTCTGACTTTACTTCGAGTCTGGCTTTGTTTTGGAAGTTCCATTAAAATACTTCAGCACAGGACGGTGTGTCGGCCTACATTTAGCATTAAGCAGTGGGTAAAAAGTACTCAAATGTTTTACTTACGTAAAAGTATCAATATTGCAATGTAGAAATACTCTGTTACAAGTAAAAGTCCAGAATTAAAAATTTACTTGAGTAAAATTACAAAAGTATTGGTATCAAAATGTACATAAAGTACCAAAAGTAGAAAGTACTCATTATGCAGAATGTCCTATTTCAAGCTCACAATGCGTCGCTGCATTGTGAGCTTGTAGATCGGCTATTTTCAAATGGCCGAATTGTATATAGTGCTGAAGTGGTTAATGTATGTTTTGTAATTATAATCAAAATCTACAAAGTAACTAGTAACTAAAGTTTTCAAATAATTGTAGTGGAGTAAAAGTACAATATTTGCCTCTGAGATGTAGTGGAGTAGAAGTAAAATTACCTCAAAACTGTACTTAAGTACAGTACTTGAGTACCTAGTTACTTTACACCACTCTAGGCCTACATGTAGCATTAAGGGCTTCTTCTTGTTTTTATTGTGGTCCGACCAGTCTGTTGCTGAAGCAGTGTTGCCATGTCTGCTTATTATATAAGTGACTTTGGGCTTGTTTTTCTGTAAAGTGGCTTGTAAATATTGGCGGTTGCAGGTTTTTGGGGGTTGTTTCATCTGAAGTGTAGTTTCTTATTTGGGCTTGATTCCTAATGTTTCATGTCAAGGACCCCCCCCCCCAAAAAAAATATTTAATGTCAAGATTTATGTAGTTAAAATGTTTCAAAACTATTCCAAACATTTCTTTTTCAAGATTATTTTTAAAATAGCAGATCTACAAGCTCACAATGCGTCCCAAGTGCAACACATTGTGAGCTTGTACATCTATTATTTTCAAACAGCCTTTGTACAGTATATATGATGATACGATGCAAATAGCCGATGCTCATGTGGCCTATTGTTGTAGTCGCTTCTTTTGGGCTTGTTTTCACATACCTGGTTGCTTGTTACTCTGGTGAAATCTGGCAACACTGTGGTGAAGAGTAGCTTTGGGACTGTAAGGCTGAATGTCTGACATGTGTCAACATGTCTGTATGAACACCATGACACATCCTCTGTCTAACACACACACACACACACACACACACACACACACACACACACACACACACACACACACACACACACACACACACACACACACACACACACAGCCGAGACTTACGACTTGTTTATTGAACTCTAGTCAATAAACAAGGCAAATAATCACATGAATCTCAAAGAGACAGGATACCAGGTAAACAATGAACCTAGCATCATATCTAATCAGCTGTGTTTGTCCAGAAAAAAACACTAATCTACAACATAAAAACACCAGAACAAGTGGCCAAGATATACTGTACTGTACGTATGTCTGCATATCTCGGTCAATCGCTAGCGTCAACACGTTGTCAAGAAAGAAGGGTTACAGGGACTGTAGGACTGTCTACGTGTGTGTCTTGTAATGATTGTCACACACACACACACACACACACACACACACACACACACACGCACGCACACGCACGCAAATCAGTGATCTGTACTGATTCATCTGATCTGGAAGCACAGGGCTTACAGATTACTTAGATTATTACTTTTCTCATGTATTTATTTTTACTTTTTTATTGTATTATGAATTAGGGCTGTGAATCGTCTGCTATCTCACGATTCCGATTCTTGGGGTCACGATTCCGATATTTATAATTTTTTTTCAAAACAAACAATTCTCGATTCAAAATCATTTTTTTTCGATTCAAAAGCGATTTTTTTCCGATTCAAAACGATTCTTGATTCAAAACATAGGATTTATGTAGCTTTTATAATAGTAAAGGTTTTATCAACTGATAATAATGTAAACACACAAAGGTAAATCCAAGATCCTCCCCCCCCCAAAAGAACAAAAACAAAAATGTTTTTTTATTTTATTTTTTAATCGATTTTTTATTAAATGAGAATCGATTCTGAATCGTCCAACAGTAGAATCGTGATTCGTATTCGAATTGATTTTTTCCAACACCCCTATTATGAATCTAACATGGTTGAAATGGAGTTTGAAGTTACACACACACACACACATACAGGGACATGGGGTCTTCTATTTACATTCTCCCAGGCTGTATCAGACACATCCATTGATGTTTACACACACAGGGACATGCTGTCCACTGTTTACATGTATCAGGCTGGATTAGAGGGGATGTGTGTGCTCACTCTGCTGCTACAGTCCTCATAATAATGATACTACTGGAGGTCGCTGGAACAAAACAGAGCTGTGGCTTTTGACACGCAAACCACACACACCTCCTATAGAGGAGAACCACACACCCTTTGTGTTGAGAGGAGGAGGAGGAGGAGGGAGGGCTTTAGGGCTGACAATGAGCCTGTTGAATTCAAAGTAAACACCAGTAGGCCTACCTACCACACACACTAATCCAGATACATACTGTACAAAGACCGTGAAAGTAGCAGATCTACAAGCTCAAGTTTCGAGCTTGTAGATCTGCTACTTTTGACGCTTTTGTATGACACCAGTCCCTAGTACCATACACACCACTAGAGATACATACACAGTATATGTTAATGTACAGGTCAGTGGTGGGGAAAAAGTACATATTTTACTTCAGTAAAAGTATCAATACTGCAATGTAGAAATACTCTGTTACAAGAAAAAGTCCGGAATTCTAAATTGAGGAAAAGTACAAAAGTATTGGTATCAAAATGTACTTAAAGTACAAAAGTAAAGGTAGTCATCGTGCAGAATGTCCCATTTCGAATGTACTGTATAATAACATGTATACAAATCTTTTGAAAATAGCCGATCTACAAGCTCCCAATGCGTCACAGCATTGGGAGCTTGTAGATCTGCTATTTTCAAATGGCCGAAATGTGGTTAATGTATGTGTGGGCTGAAGTGGTCAACGTACGTTTTGTAATAATAATCAAAATCTACCTAAAGTTTTCAATTCATTGTAGTGGAGTAAAAGTATTTGCCGATGAGATGTAGTGGAGTAAAAGTACTCCAGGAAAGTAAAAAATACCTGAAAATTGTACTTTAAGATGTACTTAGTTACTTTACACCGGTTTTAATTCAAGGTAAACAGTAATCCTATTCATTACCACACACACACACACGTAGATACACAGGGTGTTGATGTGAAGGCAGAAGGCAGCGCACATGCACTGTTTGTCTTATAAGAATGTATCTCCTGCCAAGTGTAAACAGGGATTTGACGTGCGTGCGTGCGTGCGTGCGTGCGTGCGTGCGTGCGTGCGTGCGTGCGTGCGTGCGTGCGTGCGTGCGTGCGTGTGTGTGTGTGTGTAACCTAGGTGTGTGCATATATCTGACTACGTGCGCGCTCACGTGCACACAGCCTTAACCCTTTAAGACCTGAAGCCGATTCTACAAAATGTCTTCTAATTCCTAACTGTTTATTGAAAAAACTTATGTTACTATGTCATTGGTTCTCAATCGTTTTCATGTCAAGGACCCCCAAAATGTATTTGGCCGCGGACCCCTATCTCAAAATATTTTGTTCCAGGGACCCCCAGAAGCAAAGATTGGAGTTAAAAATGTTCGCTTTAAAACAATATATATTCAAAGATTTGCACACTTTCACGATTTTTATTTAATTTTTTTATAGCAGATCTACAAGCTCGGCGCTATGAGCTTGTAGATCTGCTATTTTTGAATAGCCAAAGTGTAAAATAATGCTTTTTTTTTGCTCAAATCAAGAAGTGACACAGATGCGTTCCCGGTCTTAATGGGTTCAGTATGCATGATAGAACAGCGCTGCCATATCTGCCCACAAATCCTCGTGCACCAACGTGCACGTGAGTGTTGTTGTGTGTGTGTGTTGCTCTTTAAGGCGGTGGTGGCACGCGGAGCGCACGTCCCTGCACATCTGTGCATATTTGGGTTGGGTTGGCCACTCGTTCCCCAAACTGTTTAGAAGTCAGATAAACAAGGAGAGCTTCCAGCTGTACACTTACACCTCCTCCTGTGGGTTTCTCCTGATATCACTGATCTTTATCTGATCTGGAAGCACAGGGCTTACAAATCAGTGATCTGTACTGATTCATCTGATCTGGAAGCACAGGGCTTACATATTACTTAGATTATTACTTTTCTCATGTATTTATTTTTACTTTTTTATTGTATTATTGTATTATGAATTAGGGCTGTGAATCGTCTGCTATCTCACGATTCCGATTCTTGGGGTCACGATTCAGATTTTTATCGTTTTTTTTTTCAAAACAAACGATTCTCGATTCAAAATGGGTTTTTTTTAGATTCAAAAGCGATTTTTTCCGATTCAAACGATTCTCGATTCAAAACGATTCTCGATTCAAAACGATTCTCGATTCAAAACGATTCTCGATTCAAAACGATTCTCGATTCAAAACGATTCTTGATTCAAAACATAGGATTTATGTAGCTTTTATAATAGTAAAGGTTTTATCAACTGATAATAACGTAAACACACAAAGGTAAATCCAAGATCCTCCCCCCCAAAAGAACAAAAACAAAAATGTTTTTTTTATTTTATTTTTTAATCGATTTTTTATTAAATGAGAATCGATTCTGAATCGTCCAACAGTAGAATCGCGATTCGTATTCGAATTGATTTTTTCCAACACCCCTATTATGAATCTAACATGGTTAAAATAGAGTTTGAAGTTACAATGGGTTTGTATAGGAAGGGGGCGTGTCTTGATAAAATGAATATCAAATATCTAAATAGTGAATCAAGCAACTTAAAAACGGTCTAGGGGGTTCACAATAGCCTGAGTAGACGATAAAATGACCCAAAGTCTTTTGGAAAGTGAAATATCCCTTTAAGTAACCCCCCCCCACTGGTTTCCAGAAAGTTGCAGATATCAGTGAGTCATGTGATCTGACTGGAAGTGTTTTAAGAACAATAGCTAAATGAGTTGTGATGAAAAGCACTCAGGTCCCCGGCCAGCGTTGCCATTTCTGCTTATTATAAGCGACTTTGGGCTTGTTTTTCTGTGAAGTCGCTTGTAAATATTGGTAGTTGTGGGTTGTGTTTTTTTGGAGCTAAAGTGTTAGTGGCTTATTTGGGTCTTGCCTTATAAATGTCATTTAAACCAACTGGTTCTCAATGTTTTCATGTCAAGGACCCCCTAAATTAATATGTATTTTCCCGCGGACCCACATCTGAAAATATTTTGTGCCAGGGACCCCCATAGAAGATGTGTGTTTGTAAAAATGTTTCAAAAAATATTCCAAGTATTTGTAATTGTTAGCTTGTGGATCGGCTATTTTCAAAATGTATATAAAGTATTGGATTCAAGTTGTAATACATGGTTGCTTCGTTATTGGGCTTATTTTCATAGACCTGGACGCTTGTTTCTTTCTCAAAATCTGGCAACTCTGGTCCCGGACGTGCCCATGCTGTTACTGTAACACTGTGGATGGCGTGTCTGTCTTGTCATCATTTGTTTTAAGATTAGGAAGAAAATAATTCCTAATCATAGATTTTCTGCATGTGAGAAACCTCAGTCCCTTCGTTGACGTGCTGCTGCTGTGAGAGCATTCCCTCTGCCTTTATTGTGTTATGTTTGGCTCGTTTGACTGGAATACTTTCTTTTACTATTTTTGTAACCCATCAATACCTGGAACGCATCTGTTTCATTTTTTAATTTGAGTTAAAAGCATTATTTTAAACTTTGGCTATTTTTTTTTTAACCGAGAAAATGTGTGCAAATTAATATATTTATATTATTTTAAAGCGAACATTTTTAAATCAAATCTTTGCTTCTGGGGGGTCCCTGGAACAACTTATTTTGAGATGGGGGTCCGCGGCCAAATACATATCATTTTGGGGGGTCCTTGATATGAAAAGGTTTGAGAACCACTGATATAGAAACATACGTTTTAAAGAAAACTGTTAGGATTTAGAAGACATTCGTAAGAATTGGCCTCAGGTCTTAAAGGGTTAAGAGCGCCAACTGTTTTCTCTGCTTGGCTGTCATAATAATGTGTGTCATGTGTTTTCATCTGTTCTGACATACATGGCTGTTTATGAACTTAAAGGGGTAGTTCACCCCCAAAATGACTTTTGGTCATACAACAGCTCATAGCGGTGCCGCGCTATGAGCTTGTAGATCTGCTATTTTTTGAAAAAGTAGTGAAACATTGTGCAAATCTTTGAATACATATGTTTTATAGCAAACATTTGCAACTCAAATCTTTGCGTCTGGGGGGTCCCTGGAACAAAATATTTTGAGATGGGGGTCAAATACATATCATGTTGGGGGTCCTTGGCATGAAAAAGTTTGAGAACCACTAGCATAGACCATAGTCCTGTACTTTCTCAAGCAACATTCTGAACACAGGACTTTTACTTGTAACAGAGCATTTCTACATTGTGGTAATGCTACTTTTACTCAAGTAAAACGTCAGATCAGAGTACTTTTTCCACTGATGTGAAGAGATGAAGTTGTTGAGTCAGCGATGGGGGGTGGGTGGGGGGGTGGGGGGTCTTGATGGATTAAAGTCTTATCCTCTCCTACTGGCACAGAGAGAGAGAGAGATGCTTCACCAATGTAAATGTGTGTTTTCCCGTGCCAATAAATCCCTTTTGAATTGAATTAACCCATTGAGACCGGGAGAGCATCTTTTGTCATTTTAGATTTCTTATGGCTATTCAAAAAATAGCAGCTAAAATAGCAGCTATTCAAAAAATACGAGCTTGTATAGATCTGCCATTTTTGGGGGGAAAATCGTGATTTGTTTTGTTTTTAAGCAACAACATTTTTTTAAATAGCAGATCTATAAGCTCATAGCCGCGCTGTGAGCTTGTAGATCTGTTATTTTTGAATAGCCCAAAGAAATCTAAAAAGGACACAGTCTTAATGGGTTAAAGAGAGAGATTGGGGGGCGAGAGATAGATGAGAAACTCATTATTTTTGTGCTTTCATAAGCTAGTTTTTATGAGTTGTAAAGTGACAAGTTTCCTCTTGTCTTTATTCCCTTTTAATTGTACATACTGTAGGCCTACACTTCTTACAGCTCTGATTGTTTACATGTCACACATGCGTTGGCAATGTAAACGTATGTGTTCTCATGACAATAAAGCTCCTTGGAATTGAATTAGAGAGAGAGAGACATAGGTTTGTTTAGTGACACAGCTCTACTGTTTAAACATTTCTTTATTGTCCTTTTAACCTCTTCAACACCAGCATCCATATTCTGGGGAAACGTCAGACAACAAATTGCAGATCTACAAGCCCACAACGCAGCGCCGTGGGCTTGTAGATCTGCTTTTAGATTTAAGTGCTTAATTGTTCATATCATACAGTGCAGTGACAGTAGTACAGACAGTGTAGATGCAGCTACACTACAAACTCTATCCTCCTCTCCTCTATTCTCCTCTCCTTTCTTCTCCTTTCTTCTCCTCCCCTCTCCTTTCTTCTCCTCTCTTCTCCTCTCTTCTCCTTTCTTCTCATTTCTTCTCCTCTCCTCTCCTCTTCTTGCGTAGAGTAGATATGACAAATAACTGAAATATACAAAGACATTATTGACATATTTAATAATTACATGTAAAAATAGCTGATCTTCATGATGCGTTGTAAGCTTGTAGATCTGCTATTTCTCCTTTTTTTTTATATTTGAAATTGTATGAACATTTTTCAACATGGAGACGATTATGACGATTATGACAAAATAATTACGATTATCTCAAATTATTGCGATCAGACGGTTATGTAATTAACTGTGACAGGACCAGTGGTGTAAAGCAACTAGGTACATTTACTCATTTTCTGTACTTAAGTGCAATTTTGAGGTACTTATACTTTACTGGAGTATTTCCAATTTTCAGTACTTCTACTTCTATTCCACTGCATCTCAGAGGCAAATATTGTACTTTTACTCCACTACAATTATTTGAAAACTTTAGTTACTTTGCAGATATAAATTATGACATTATAAAACATACATTAACCACTTCAGCCCTATTTTATACCTAGGCTATCTACAAGCTCTCAGATCTCAGATCTCAGATCTACAAGCTCTCAACGCGTCGCGATGCGACGCGTTGAGAGCTTGTAGAGCTGCTATTTTCAAACATTTTAGTATTTTACTTTTGGTACTTTAAGTACATTTTGATACCAATACTTTTGTACTTTTACATTTTGAATTCCAGACTTTCACTTGTAACAGAGTACTTCTACATTGCAGTATTGATAATTTTACTTAAGTAAAACATTTGAGTACTTTTTCCATCACTGGACAGGACTACCATCCATCCATCCATCCATCCTCCTATCTCTCCTTCACTGAAAGTAAAGTCCATGGTTCTAGTGAAACCTCTCTGTCCTACAGAGAGAACAAAAGGCTCTTTCTTTCTTTCTCTCATTGTGTGTGTATGTGTGTTGTTGTGTGTGTGTGTATGTGTGTTGTTGTGTCTCTAAGTGTTTCCCGTTCTAAATGGCTGCAGCGGAGGTTCAGGTTTCCTCTGCTCCCTCTTTGTTTCTGAGCCACGCTGTGCGTGCGCGCGTTCATGCGTGCATGTGTGTGCGCGGACAGAGGAAGGTGCAAAACACACCGTCTATAGGAAATAATGTAATGAACCCAGCCTTCCTGAGCAGCACAGAGATCAGGAAACTGAGCGGTCCTCAGTGTTGCCAGATGGGAAATGTTAAATTGTCGTACCGGAGGCTTAAAATAATAGTATTGGAAAGAAAACGATGGTACACAGCCAAAAACATAAAGAATACATCACAGGTGTAAATATGTAATTTCACAAACAATAGCGTAGCTATTGTAAGAAACAAACTTGTTTGAGACTTCAGAAAAACGTGCAAAAAAACACATCAGATATCGTGCGTGGAAGCAGGCAAACATCCTGTACCTCACCTTACACAAATAAAAGCCTTAAAACTTGACTGGAAAGACGCGACCGGTGTGTTTAATGCCTCCAAGTACAGATCTAGGGTCTGATTTACTGACTTCTTTTGAAAAGCCAAACCGGATCCCGAATCAACAGCCAGGGAATCTAGTATATTCACTTTTGGCGAAATTATCGTACATTTGAGCTTTTTTTTTATTATCGATTATTATCGTACAGAGGGTAAAATTATGGTTCAAATATGATCATTATCGTTCATCTGGCAACACTGGCGGTCCTGCATCAGTCAAACCCCCCCGCCCCCCCCCCCAGGTCTATAATAGGATCTGCTGTCTACATTACACCACTGTTTCTCAACGTTGGGTATGGGGACCTCCAGGGGTCCAAATGGACCCCTTACAGTGTAGATCGTGTGTGCTAGAGCAGTGGTTCTCTTTTTTACAGTGCAGATTGTTTTTTCTAGACCAGTGGTTCTCAACCGGTGGTCCGGTAAATTAGTCGCAATCATTTTAACCACTTAGTTTTGGCTATTAAAAAAATAGCAGATATACAAGCTCATAGTGCGGCACCGAGTGCCTAGAGAGATAAATATATACTAAGTATAACTGCTTCTGGCAGCAAACGCACAATTCCTCTGGTTGTGTGAGCCTGATGTCTGAGATATGGACACATAAAGGTCAAAGAGGTCTCAGTGATGTCGTGAGCAGCAGTTTCCTGGCCCCACACACAGGTCAGGAAACGTCCCACCATGTCCTCAAGGTCCATGAAGAGTCACATCCTCACAGAGAGTCCACCTGCTGTCTGTAGACACACTGTGCAGCACTGTTGATTTCCTCCACTAAAAACTATGACCAAAAATGTTGGTCGAATACCTTTTTTCACTGACAAAAACTACATAAAAACTACATAAAAACTACATAAAAACTACATAAAAACTAAGCTATGATGACTAAAACTAAGACTAAATATATTGACAATTTCGTCAAACAAATAAAAACTAGACTAAAATGTTAGTGAGTGATCTAGTGGAGAAGAGATCCAGTAGAACTAAAAGACACGTCATTTTGTGTTTGGTTACGCTCGGGTGTCATGCTCTGAAAATAGCAGATCTACAAGCTCACTGCAACGCGTTGTGAGCTTGTAGATCTGCAAATTTCAGCATGCAACCAAGTGTAAAATCTGCCATTACGACGCCATCAAGGCACCGCCAACATACATTTTAGTCGACTAAATCAGCTGTAGATTTAATCGATTAAAATCTGATGATATTTAGTCAACTAAAACTAAAACATTTCAGGTGACTAAAATATATTAAAAATGGATGGAATTTGATTCAAAAGACTATGACTAAAACTACATCAAAGTGTGCTGTCAAAATCAACACTGCTGTGCAGAAAATACATCTCTTATCATGAAGTTGTACCGTACACTACACCATGGGTTTTCAACTGGTGGTCCGTGGACCACTGGTGGTCCGTGAAGGTATTGCATGTGGTCCCTGACCATGCATTTAGTAATGTAGGAAAGTTAAGATTTGTATTATATTTTATTTTATCGACCACTAGTTGAGAAACAGTATGATGTATGATGACGCATCAATGTTCTCAGTTACTTCGGACGTCAAGAACTAGTTAACTAGTAGAATTTCAAGGGAAACTGTACCGGTTTACCTGGTTGAGTCATCATTAGTAGGAAATGTGCTCATATCAATCGCATGTGTCTGCTTGCTCATACATATGTTGCAATGAATCAGTTAACATGAGTTTAATATGGAAGGTTAAGAGAACAGAATAAGGGCAACCATGGGAAAGGAATGGATCAGTGGTTCTCAATATTTTCTGAGCTCTGGACCACTAGCATATCTCTGTTAAGGGCTTTTTTAATTCACCTCAAATTAACAAATTAAATTAAGGCCTTAACAGTCATTATTTAATTTCAAGCTTTCCCCCCCACACCACGCCCATATCCCCCCTCCCAACACAACAGTGGTCCCCAGGTTGATTCTCAGTCAGGGTGGTGGTCCCTGGTTCATAATCAGTTGAAAACCCATGCACTATACACCATAGAGGCCTTGTGTGTCCCATAGGGGACAAAGAGGAGTAAGTAAGTACGTTTCTGGCCCTCCCTAGGTGAGATATCTGCCTACCTAAACTAAGCTGAAGAACCAGGCAGAGAAGCTGTGAAGTGCTGCTGCTGTTTAGCAACCTCAACCCTCCATAAATAGAGAGACAATGTACATAAAAGGCTGACCTTGTTGACCCCATGGTACATAATACATAATACATTGATCCATGCTGTAATGCTACACGCTCACAATATGTCTGGACTGAAATGGTCCCTGATGTGTAATTCACAGGAGAAGTGTGCATTAAGGTGACTCTCCACCAAACGGACTGTAACAGACTACAACAGACTGTAACAGACTACAACAGACTGTAACAGACTACAACAGACTGTAACAGACTACAACAGACTGTAACAGACTGTAACAGACTGTAACAGACTGTAACAGACTGTAACAGACTACTACAGACTGCTAGTCTGTTGGCAACAGTTGGCATTTAGTTCAGCTCAAGCAGTCGGCCAACGTGTGTGTTAAAGGAGCATTTCACCCCTGGAAGAACTTACAGTCACTCAATGTAAATAATATTTGTAGTAGATAACAGTAGCAAAATTAGAAATTTGCACCCTATGGCCAGAAAAATATAGAAGTCTGTGTGTTTGACTGGGGTTTGACTGAACTGCTGCATTACTACAATGACCATAATGCTTTGGGGCACTGCCCTTCCTTGTGGGCAGGGGAGGCTGCGTGGGGGTGTGGTCTACAATGTAGTCAGGAAATAAGGTGAGATAAAGAGACTATGAGTCAAATGACTCATAGTCTCTGAGGATATGGATAAAAATCTAAAAATACAGATAAAACACAAAAAACACACCAGGATCATGTTTATGAGTCCTAGACCTAGATAAAAATAGGGGTTTGATGCAAAATCGGCGAAATGTCCCTTTAAGGAAATCGGATGACATAACTCTCCACACCAGGAGGCGGCAGTAGTTTACAGCGCTGGTCCGCAAGTGAGAAGATAAAATAGCTTATCTACAACTTTACAGCACGGCACATTTCCACGCGTTGTGAACTTGTGGATCGGCTCTTTGCACTACTTATGTGTGACCGTCTTATGTGATGAAGTAGCACGTTCATTTACAGGGAAAAAAAACATATGGAGATGCAAGGTTTCTGCACGACAGAAACAATATGCAAATGATACTTTAATGTGCTGTTGGATGACAAGCAGCATGTGTTCAACATTGAAGTTAACACTATGAGATGTAATGCACATCGCTCGTCCTTTGATTTGTATGCATTGTAATGTGTTTCCTTTGCTTAATGTTTGATGTGCTTAAAGCACATTGAATGGCCTTGTTGTTTGCTTTACAAATAAACTGGCCTGGTCTTCCTGCTCTGGACACGGTCCAGGGCCTGCTACTACAGTACAGGGGGCCCACTTTGATCATTATCTGACCAGGTCAAAGGCAAGGAGAGAGATTATGTTTTCACCTCTGTCTGTGCATGCGTGTGTGCGCAGTGGTGAAAAAAATACTCAATTTGTTTTACTTAAGTATCAATATTGCAATGTAGAAACACTGTTACGAGTAAAAGTCCGGAATGAACATTTTACTTGGGTAACAGTACAAATGTATTGGTATCCGAATGTACTTAAAGTACCAAAAGTAGAAAGTACTCATCATGCAGAGTTTTCAATTGTGTAGCAATCTTTTGATTTTGAAAATAGCAGATCTACAAGCTCACAATGTGACGCATTGTGAGCTTGTAGATCTGCTATTTTCAAATGGCCGAAATATATATAGGGCTGAAGTGGTTAAATATTTTTTCGTAATAATAATCAAAATCTACAAAGTAACTAGTGACTAAAAGTTGTCAAATAATTGGAGTGGAGTAAAAGTATAATATTTGCCTCTCTGAGATGTAAAAATACCTCAACATTGTACTTAAGTACAGTACTTGAGTAAATGTACTTAGTTACTTTACACCACTGTGTGTGTGTGTGTGTGTGTGTGTGTGTGTGTGTGTGTGTGTGTGTGTGTGTGTGTGTGTGTGTGTGTGTGTGTGTGTGTGTGTGTGTGTGTGTGTGTGTGTGTGTGTGTGTGTGTGTGTGTGTGTGTGTGTGTGTGTGTGTGTGTGTGTGTGTGTGTGTGTGTGTGTGTGTGTGTGTGCGTGCGTGCGTGCACTCTATCCCCTTCTGTTCATCAAACGATAGGATCTTGAATAGGTCGTAAAATAAGATGTTCTATTGTATTCTTTGGCCAGTGTTGGTGGTGTTTGTCATCCCACACATGGAGCGGTCTGTCGGTGGCCGGATTTATTCTGCAAGCTGCCTCAGAGCAGCAGGTATCTTTACATAATTGTGAATATTTGTTTTTGTTTTGGTGAATATGTTTGGCACATGCATTTTGTGAATTCATAATCTCAGACCCAAATCCACCCATCTGTCTTATCCACACTGAAGACATGAATATTACATAAGATATTCTCTCTCTTTTGTTGT
>NC_137606.1:56765267-56770267 GCF_963280865.1 Gymnoscopelus braueri
CAGAAATAATTATTTCAACTTAACCCTTTAAAACTGGGAAAGCATCTGTGTCATTTTAGATTTTAGCCAAATTTATAGCAACATACGTTTTTCAGAAAACTGAAGGAGCGTGTACATCTGCTATTTTTGAGAAACCATTTTTTTTTAAATCTTGAAAGTGTTTGGGGGTCCCTCCCTCCCTGGCACAATATATTTTCAGATGGGGGTCCGCACGGCCAAATACACATCATCTTGGCTTTATGTCAAAATTATATTATATTATATATATAATCTAAAATGACACGGATTGAATGCTCCTTACAAATTGCATTTTGTTTTTAACGTCAATAATTAAAGTAGCTTTTCTTCTTCATAATTACATGTTTTTAAAGGTGATATACTGTAGTTAGTAGCAGTGACTGAGACAACAGACTGAAAAACAATGCTGTATAACTGAATGCGCGTGAGCGCACATGCGCGTCCGCAACTGGTTTCGGCCCACATCAAGTCACCATTTGACCAATGTGGCCCGGACCCCAAAATGAGTTTGACACCCCTGATCTTGGGGGTCCTTGGCACAAAGAAGTTTGAGAACTACTGATTTAGAAGGCATTTGTAGAATCAGCCTCAGGTCTTTATGGGTTATGACAGGTGGTCTATGTGTTGTGAAGGTGG
Organism: Gymnoscopelus braueri; assembly: GCF_963280865.1. NCBI lineage: Eukaryota > Metazoa > Chordata > Actinopteri > Myctophiformes > Myctophidae > Gymnoscopelus > Gymnoscopelus braueri. The sequence continues at coordinate 56,765,922 of NC_137606.1, forward strand.
TCTGTACAGAGGACAGGTGGTCTATGTGTTGTGAAGGTGGTCTGTACAGAGGACAGCTGGTGATAGGGAGATTTTCCTTCTTTTTCACTGAATTCAAATAGATTTTTTATATGCGTTTCCTTTGCTTAATGCTTGATTAAAGTGGTGATTATGTGGTCGGCAGTGTCCTGGGAATCTGGATGGGGACTCAGTGAAATAAGATGGACACAATAAGGCAAAGACAACAGTTCAGAGTGATTATATTTTAGTACCAAAATAGGAGACAGACTTACAATTCAATGCATCGGTAAAAACCCTCGTCTGCCTCTCGAACAACATTTTACTCACAGGCTTATATGCACCCTAAAAACAGCATGTCCCAGAAACGAGTACAAACTAGAAATAACATGGGAAGTTACCTGAGTGCCATCTGATAATAAAGGGTCTGACAGAAAACAGATCAGTCCAGATCAGGTCAGATCTTAACGTTCTGGTCAGCACAAGCAGTGAATATCTGGCCTCAGGGAACAATGATGCTATCTCTCACAGACTACCTTTGGGAATGTATTTGAGTTCACCAAAGGTGACTCTCCACCAAACGGACTACTTCAGACTACAACAGACAACAGACTGTTAATCTGTTGGCAAAAGTTAGCATTTAGTTCAGCACAAACTGTCGGCCGATATGCACATTGTTGTGCTAATGCAGGCTGGCCTGGAAGATCCTGCGAGTGTTGCCAGGTCTGCTTATTATAAGCGACTTTGGGCTTGTTTTCCTGTAAAGTCGCGTGTAAATATTAATAGTTGCTGGATGCTTTTGTTTGGGCTCGTTTCTGAAGTGCAGTTGCTTATTTGGGCTTGCTTTCAAGATTCTTTTTGAAAATAGCTGATGCAATAGGGCTCAAGTCGTTTTCATAGACCTCGTCGCTTGTTTCTCTCACATAATCTGGCAACATTAGCTAGACCAAAACATAAACACGGAGCATTTTTTCGCTATGGTAGCCTACTGCTTTGCTTTGGAGTTGATCGATTGGAATAGGAATTGAGAGTTGAGATTGAGGATATGGTATCTAGTTCAAACGTGCGACGGGCTTATTTAGGCTTGCTTTCTGCACCAGTAGTAGCAGACGAGAGGTCCACTCTACGGAGCCTGTCTGACCAAACAAGCTAAACAGCCAATCAGGGTGCTCTACGGAGCCTTCACCCCCCTCTCGCCCCCCCCCCCCCCCCTCTTCACTACCCCACGGCCACCCGACAGCTGTCAACATTGGTGCGGTGGAGATCTGCCTTTAAATAGTCCTATATTCTCAAAATGATTTTGTGTGTGTGTGTGTGTGGTGTGTGTGTGTGTGTGTGTGTGTGTGTGTGTGTGTGTGTGTGTGTGTGTGTGTGTGTGTGTGTGTGTGTGTGTGTGTGTGTGTGTGTGTTGTGTGTGTGTGTGTGTGTGTGTGTGTGTGTGTGTGTGTGTGTGTGTGTGTGTGGCTTGTGTCACATGTAAAAAGGGGCGGGGCTCCAATGAAAGAATGTGCTGTTTTTTTTTTCTTGTTGAGGTCTCACTTAACGACATCCTTCCTCCTCACTAATTAACAGCTGCTTAACGAGCACTTACACATGTTGTTTATGTACATGTATGTGAGGCACATTATGAGTGGAATATCACATTTTAATTTTTAATGACTCCCTCTATTAACCCATTAAAATCGGGTAAAGCATCTTGTGCCATTTTAGATTTTAACCACGTTAACCGTATTTTATACTTTGGCTATTCAAAAATAGCAGATCTACAAGCTCATAGCGTGGCACGATTTTTTCTTAAATCTTGAAAGTGTGTGCAAATCTTTGAATATGTGTAAATATTAAAATAATGCAAAAATAATGACAATTAATTATTTAACCCATTTAGACCGGAAACACATCTCTGTCATTTTTTATTTTTTTTTGGCTATTCAAAAATAGCAGATCTACAAGCTCATAGCGCGGCACCGAGTGCCGCGCTATGAGCTTGTAGATCTGCTATTTTTGAAAAACCTTGAAAATATGTGCAAATCGTTGAATATGTATATATTTTTTAAGCGAACATTTTTAACTCAAATCTTTGCTTCTGGGGGGGTCCCTGGAACAACACATTTTGAGATCGGGGTCCGCGGCCAAATCATTTACATATAATTTGTGGGGTCCTCCACATGAAAAGGTTTGAGCACCACTGACAGAGCAGCATACGTTTCTCTGAACACTGTTAGGATTCAGAAGACATTTTGTATAATGAGCCTCAGGTCTTAATGGGTTAATATCTGAACTATACTCTGAAAGGTCATGAAGATAATCTCAGATTAAGTTGGAAGCTGTCACAGCTGTGAGCTTTTTTAATAATGTAAAACGTTTAGGTTTATGATTTCAACGCTGACGTACAGTAGGCTCTGGCAATGTACATACCATAGTCAGTGGTGTAAAGTAACTAAGCACGTTTACTCAAGTGCTGTACTTGAGTACAATACTTTTTTCAATACTTTTACTGACTTACTTACTACTACTCCACTACAACTCTTTCTTTTGCTCCACTACAATTATTTGAAAACTTTAGTTAATAGTTACTTTGCAGATATAAATTCTTGTAAAACATACATTAACCACTTTAGTCCTGTTTTATATATAGGCTATTTGAAAATAGCAGATTTACAACGCGTCGCATCACGACTCATTGTGAGCTTGTAGATCTGCTATTTTCAAACATTTTAGTACTTTTACTTTTGGTACTTTTAAGTATATTTTGCTGCCAATACCTTTGTACTTTTACTCAAGTAACATTTTGAACACATGCCTTTTACTTGTAACAGAGTATTTCTACATTGCAGTATTGATACTTTTACTTAAGCAGAACATTTGCTTTTTCCACCACTGACACAGATAATGACCAAAAAAATCAATACAATCAATAGTAAACTTGTCCTTTGATGAGAAGTATTTGGGGCATTCACAGCTGTGAGAGGTGAGAGCCAGTCTGACACTCTCCTCTCCTCTCCTCTCCTCTCCTCTCCTCCTCTTTTTGGGCGGTGAAACCGCCCCTATAAGTGAGATTTGGAAAAATGTACATTTTCCTGCGCTGTGATCTGGGCCCAGGAAATTTGTAGAATTATCCTGCGCTGTGATTGGCCAATCACAGTCTATTCAGGACTGTGATTGGCCAGTGTCACATGACACATGTGCATAGCCCTATATAAGCAACCATAACTTGAAAAAAACCAAAATTATTTGTTTTTTTCAAGTTATGGTTTCGTCCATCATAAAGAGTGTTTCAATAAATGTATTTATCTTTTGTACATGATTGGTTGACTCCATTCAGTATTGTGATTAGCTAGCAAGACACCGCCCACTTCACACAGGGTGTGATTTTTTAGCTCTGAAGACGATTATATTACATACAGTTGACACCTCTGTCTGGAAGCTAGCACTTTGCTGTTGAGAACACACACACACACACACACACACACACACACACACACACACACACACACACACACACACACACACACACACACACACACACACACACACACACACACACACACACAGAGCGTTTCATCAGTTATTACGGTGTCCTATATTCCGTTGACCTCTTGACCCTGTCAGACTGAATGTGAACCGGTATTCCCAGCATGCACCTGTGAAATGCCTACATTGTAAGTAGTGATGAACACATCCATAATTGTAAGACAAGGAAGGTGTAGGCCTACTTGCAAAGCATATTCCAACAACAAGGCAAAAGGACATTAGAATTCAGTAAAATTACAGTGCATAAGAATAATTACACTATAAAAGGTTTTTAGTTGTGATTTAACCCATTAAGGCCTGGAACGCATCTGTGTCACTTTTTCATTTGAGCTAAAAAAGCATTATTTTATACTTTGGCTATTCAAAAATAGCAGATATACAAGTAGATCTGCTATTTTAGAAAATGCGTGAAAATGCGTGCAAATCTTTGAATATATATATATATATATTCTTTTAAAGCGAACATTAACTCAAATCTTTGCTTCTGGGGGGTCCCTGGAACAAAATATTTTGAGATGGGGGTCCGCGGCCAAATACATATCATTTTGGGGGTCCTTGACATGAAAAAGTTTGAAAACCACTGATCAGACTCAGAAAACTGTTAGGATTTAGAAGACATTTTGCAGAATCGGAACCTCAGGCCTCAATTGTGTAGAAGAACTGAGAGTTGCAGCCATTCACCATTACCATGTGCACGGAACAGCCAAGCCCGTTTTTCACTTTCCCCAAATGTCAGCTGTTTATTAGCGTTTTTCTGTTCGCTGGCACCCGGGTTGCCAAATCATGTGCGCATATCCCCCCCACGGGTATGGTCTAGT
>NC_137606.1:56772767-56800602 GCF_963280865.1 Gymnoscopelus braueri
AGGTGCAAGTCTAGGCAGCAGGCATAAGAACTGTTTAAAAAAAGTATGAACCTTCCATGAGGAAGCACTGGTAGAAAAGGTACTCAAACTTTTTACTTAAGTAAAAGTATCAATACTGCAATGCAGAAATACTCTGTTACAAGTAAACGTCCGGAATTCAAAATGTACTCGAGTAAAAGTACAAAAGTATTGGTATCAAAATGTACTAGTTGTAAATGGGTGAAATTTTCCTTTATCTTCATATAATCGGTCCTCACTAATGCCCATGATAAAATGGTACAATTATTGTCTAATTATTGTCTCATAGGAGAGCTGTGGACAGTTCATAAACCCGTCTACCAGTGACATCATCGATGGGGAATCCAAGCTAATAGAAACTGCAGGCTTTCTATTACTGGAAAGTTGCAATGCAATAATAGAAGCCATTGTTCTCACGTTAATACAAATCTAAATACCAAATTGAAATCTTGTTGAAAAAAACATCTGCCTAACGATGATGTCACTGGTAGACGGGTTTCTGGACTGTCCACAACCCTCCTATGAGACACAGACCAAGTAGAAAAAAAGGGTATCATTTTATCATGAGTATTAATGAGGACCACACCTATATGAAGATAGGTTGAAAATGGGTGAAGTCGTCGTCCTTTAAAGTACCAAAAGTAAAAGTAGATCTACAAGCTCACAATGCGTCGTGAGCTTGTAGATCTGCTATTTTCAAATGGCCGGAATGTATATAGGGCTGAAGTGGTTAATGAATGTTTTGTAATAATAATCAAAATCTACACACACACACACACTATTCAAAAAACCTTTCAAGGAAAGGAATGTTGAATATTGGGCACTATTTTTAGCACTGGCACATAAGTAAAACATAGTTCTGCCAGGTTGAAAGTGGATGAAAGGAAGTTATGATTTAATGTTAATGCAACAGGTTTAGAATGTTGGACTACCTCCAAGCAGACATGGCCTCATGCCCCCCGTCCCCCCCCCCCCCCCCCCACTCTCTCTCTGTGATCTATGGCAGCCCGCCAAGGGGGGGCCAACAGTAGCATAAACAAAAGCACTTGTCCATAGATTATATATATATTATTCTATATAACACATGGCCTGGAGATAACAGCTCTGTGGACAGCATGGAGAGTCATTGTGCACGATGTGTATGTGGTGTTCTACACACAACTACACACAGAGGTGACTCATCAGGATACGGGGCCCTCGCCACAGACTTAGATGGCCTGTGATTGGATGAGCTGTGATTAAAGGGATACTTCACTTTCGGGCCGGGGACACATTTAAAAAAAATATTAAAAATAAATGAAAAAAGTTATGGAAAATTCATGGCCCCCTCACACATTAGTAGGACACTGCGTGTCGTGAGGGGGCCATGAATTTTCCATAACTTTTTTCATTTATTTTTAATATTTTTTTTAAATGTGTCCCCGGCCCGAAAGTGAAGTATCCCTTTAAGTGGTCGGATTGTGTTTTTTTAACTACTAAAACTTTCATAATAATAATTTTAACCACTTTGAAAAACGTGTGTGTGTGTGTGTGTGTGTGTGTGTGTGTGTGTGTGTGTGTGTGTGTGTGTGTGTGTGTGTGTGTGTGTGTGTGTGTGTGTGTGTGTGTGTGTGTGTGTGTGTGTGTGTGTGTGTGTGTGTGTGTGTGTGTGTGTGTGTGTGTGTGTGTGTGTGTGTGTGTGTGTGTGTGTGTGTGTGTGTCAGAACAGATAGAGTGAAGCGATGGACAGGAAATGTGGACAGAGAACAAGGCAGTGACACATGCAGCATAACAATGGTCCGGCCGGCCGGGAATTGAACCTGGGATTAGAGCCCACTCTAACCACTAGGCTGATCTCACAATTGCCTTCTAAAATCAGTAGTTCTGCACAAAACAATATAAATCACACAGATGCTTTCCCGGTTGTATTGGCTTAACCCATTAAGACCGGGAACGCATCTGTGTCATTTTAAGATTTATTTGGCTATTCAAAAAATAGCAGATCTACAAGCTCATAGCGCTTGTAGATCTGCTATTTTTGAATAGCCAAAATGGAAAGTGACACTGATTGAACGGGTGAAACGGGCCGTACCACTGACTCTATCCAACGACCATCCATCATGATGTAGAAACACCAAACGGCTGCCTCTATCTCTCTTCTCCTCCATTCCTCTCCTCTTCTCTTCTCTTCTCTTCTGTCTGTTCTGCAGCTCATGGACACACAGATAGAATCTCTGCACAGCGTCTCTGTCAGGGGGAAAACTTGCATGTACAAAAATCTCCAAAACCTTTGCTTTTCAGGGAATTGAGGAAAAAGGAACCTTGTTGATCCAATGTAGTTATTATGTAGTCATAAGCTCTCGTTAAAGGAGTAGTTCACCCAAACAATTACTTATTTTCTATCAGTAACACACCCCATGAAGCATTGAATTCATGGAGACTGTTTAGTTTTTTGACGCATTCCTGAGACAATCATTTGATGACCGGGTGTATTTCCGGTAGGAGACTCAAAGAGACCCCTTTGAGTCTCCTACCGGATACATTAGCATTTTTAACGCCGGTCATCAAATTATTGTCTTAGGAATGTGACAAAAACTTAAAAAATCTCCATGAATTCAATGCTTCATGGGGTGTGTTATTGATAGAAAATAAGTGATGTTTTTTGGGTGAACTACTCCTTTTTTTTCCGATTCTATAAATGTCTTCTAAATCTCAAAAACATGTTTCTATATCGGTGGTGCTCAAACGTTTTCATGTCAAGGACCCCCAAAACTATGAATTTGGCCGCCGACCCCCATCTCAAAATATTTTGTTCCAGGGACCCCCCAGAGAAGCAAAGATTTGAGTTACAAATAAAATGCTTTAAAACAATATACATATTCAAAGATTTGCACACATTTTCACGATTTTTCATAAATAGCAGATCTACAAGTTCATAGCGCGGCACTCGGTGCTGCGCTATTTGTCGATCTCCTATTTATGAATAGCCAAAGTGTAAAATAATGCTTTTTTTGTTTTTTAGCTCAAATCAAAAAGTGACACAAGATGCGTTCCAGGTCTTAAAGGGTTAAACCTATCTTCATTTAATACTCTGTCTGTGTCTCAGAGGAGGGCTCTGGACCATTCACAAACCTGCCTACCAGTGACATCATCGATTATTTTCAGGTTGTGTCACTATTATTAATAATTACATGACACTGTTGTGCTTATGAAAAAACATGAAAAAGGTGGATAATATGGATAATGGAGATACAAGGTTTTTGCTCAAAAGCTATAATATAATATAATATAATATAATACAGGACATTCTCTCCTATCTCTGCCTCTGTACTGAACCCTGAGTGGATATTACTCACACAGTCCAGTCCCAGAGACACATTACTGATCTACAATCAGTTTAGAGCTTTTAGCCGTAGTAAAATATAATATGATGCTCAGTAAAATACTCTCTTTATTTCAAACTGGTATTGTGCCCCCCCAACACAAAGAAAAATGAAAATGAAAATAGTTGTGTTGTTGTTGTCATGTATTTCCCCTGTGAGCTTGTATGTGCTCACTCACCATCCACACAGATAAAAAGCAGACAAACAGAAACAGAAACGTATAATAACAGTTGGTGTGTCATGCATCTCCTGTGAGCTTGTATGTTGTGCATCCTCTAGTCTGGGGTCACGCCAGTGTTGATTTTGACAGCAAATTTTAATTCAGTTAAAGTCATAGTCTTTTGAATAAAAAAGATTTATTTTATTTAGTTTTTTAGTAATATTTTAGTCATCTGAAATGTTTTACTGTTACTCTAGTTTTCGTAATATCATAAGATTATAGTTCTCTCTGTTACTTCAATTACTTCAAGTTATTCTGCTCCCCCGATGATACACATTCACACATGAATGATGTCATCTGTTGAAACTGGAATGAGAATCATTATTATGGGACCCCCTCCCCCGGGCACGCACGCACGCACGCACGCACGCACGCACGCACGCACGCACGCACGCACGCACGCACGCACGCACGCACGCACGCACGCACGCACGCACCACAAGTTGGAGACAACTTGTGGTCCGGCACTTTAATAAAACGGAATTTAATCGTGTGTTCGTGTTCTATGTATTGTACTGTATGTGTGCTGCCGTGTTGCATTCTTTTCATCTTTTTTTGTAACCATCTTAGTTTCATTGCAGCATTGTTGCAGGAGGGAGGTGACGTACGTGTTTCTATTCATGTGTAGTAAACATGGCTGTTTCTGTATATTGCGGGTGGGAGGTATGCGTGTTTACACATGTGTTTTTTAAATGGTGCATTTATATAGCGCCTTTTATCCAAGGCGCTTTACCTTCACCCATTCACACACACATGCATGCACACACCCATTCACACACACACACATGCATGCACACACCGACAGCAGAGGTTGGGGTTAGCAAGGGTTATGCAAGGCACCAACCTGCTCACCGGGAGAAGTTATAGGGGGACACTTCCACACTAACTCTGAAGGAGCCCGGGATCGAACCGTGAACCTTCCGGTTCCCAAGAGGCCGCTCTTCCCCCTGAGCCACTGTCTGTTAGTAGTAAACATGTTTTTATATCCGTTGCAGCGGTACTACAGGTTGGAGCCATGCGTGTTTACACGTCGGGCGAGCTGGAGGCGGTCAACGGGACGGACGTTCGCCTGAAGTGCACCTTCCAGAGCTCCTCCCCCATCAACCCCTCCGCCCTCACCGTGTCGTGGAACTTCAGACCCCTGGGGTCCGGACGAGAGGAGTCTGTGAGTATATACAACCCTTTATGATATAATATAATACAACCTTTAGTTTCTGTCCATGAGGACCCACATTAATGCGTTTTAGGCTACGCGACGGCGACCCATTCTCACTGCCAAGGCGTCGTATTTTGCCGCTCTGTCAGCAGCCCTGACACGTCAAGTTTTGACACGACGGGACGCCATGGCGACGTCGCATGTTGACAAAACCACCGTGTGCCTAAACCTAACCCTAATCCTAACCTCACAAAAAACCCCATGGCAATGTCAGGCAATGTCCGTGGACGTAACGTAATTATGTCCCAGGAGCAGTCGCATTGCGCTGCTGTTGTTTGCATTCTCGTCCGTGCGTAATGGCCCATCTCCGTCGCTCACAGCTCCCACATCATCTTCATCTCCAGTAGTAGCGGTGACCTCGGCCACACTGCTTTGAGTTGGTGCAGTTTCACTCCTTGTCATTGTCACACGTCGTCATTGTCATTTCCACACCTTTTGCCATTTCATGCAACTTTGCGGTAACGTGAGCCTCTTTCTGCTGGCGAAAGAAACGGCAGGCTCTTGTGTGGGGGGGTCCAGCACAGATGCGATCAGAGGAACTTGGGAGATTAACGCATCTGTATGCAGGTTAACGAGTTAACCTGCATATGAAATGGACAAACAATTAAAAAATATATATTAGGACCAAATCCTAAAGACCCCGGGGCAGACCAAGGACCAGATGGGGGGGGATTACATCTCCACACTGGCCTGGGAACGCCTCGGGATCCCCCAGGAGGAAGTGGCTAATGTTGCTGGAACTGTTGCCCCCATGACCCGACTCCGGATAAGCGGTTGAATATGGATGGATGGATGGATATTAGGAAAAAAATATTAATATTAGGAAAACAAAGCCTATGTTTGTGCTGACCTTTTCTTTGAACTCCGCCACTCTTCGGCTTTCATCCTCTTCGGGAACCAGGTGTTTCTGGAGGAGACTGAAGGTAATTAACACATCCACCGCCAGAGGTTAATCTCATAATGTACTCACCAGTGCCAAGGTGTTTTTGTTGTTTTTTTGTTTTTTTCATGTCGCCATAGATCTTGTTAAAATCCTTAAGATTGAGCTCTACACGGTCTGTTTACATCCGCGAGATCTCCCTGTATCTCCCAGTGAAGATCGCGTGTCAAACGGGGCATCCATGTTTGAGTTAGAGCGGATTACGTTAAACAGTGAAATGCGAGGAGAAAAAACTACAGGAAGAGAATTGAGTTTCAGTTTCGTCTGTAGAATGGGAGCGGGCGTGATCGTCAAAACCGGATCCCAAATAATTCTATTTCCTGTCATCAAACCGGAAACGGAAGTGGATCAAAAAAATTCCGAAAGTGCACCCGGACCGCGCATGCGCGAAAAGACCGCAGCCCGTAGGGCTACGGTCTCGGCGCTTAACAGTTGGATTTAACGGACCGTAGGACTACGTTCTTGGCGGTTAATGTGTTAATTGGGTAAGAGTTTGAGACCGAGACATTCTGCTCCGCAGACATGAATATGGTGGCACATGTACGTTTCGCTAACACTGGTATGATCTCCTCCATTAGTTTCCAGTGCTCGCTGGAGAGATCAAGCACCCTGGCGTCCGCCAGTTTAGTGATTGTGCGGTCTGACCAGTGGTGTAAGGTCTGACCAGTGGTGTAAGGTCTGACCAGTGGTGTAAAATAACTAAGTACATTTACTTAAGTACTGTACTTGAGTACACTTTTGAGGTATTTGTACTTTACTTGAGTACATCTCGGGGGCAAATATTGTACTTTTACTCCACTACAATTATTTGAAAACTTTAGTTACTAGTTACTTTTCAGATATAAATGATGATATTATGAAACATACATTAATAAGCACTTTAGCCCTGTTTCATACCTAGGCTATTTGAAAATGGCAGATCTTCAAGCAAGTTAGTACTTTTACTGTTGGTACTTTAAGTACGTTTTGATGCCAATCCTTTTGTACTTTTACTCAAGTAAATTTTGAATGGTGGACTTTTACTTGTAACGGAGTATTTCTATATTGCAGTATTGGTACTTTTACTTAAGTAAATCATTTGAGTACTTTTTCCACCACTGGGTCTGACAGCACGGCTGTTACTGTATGCGAACACATCACACACTGAATTCCATCGGGTTTTGCAGGGTTGGCTCAGCTTTTTATGGGTCACGCCCATGCTGTCCTGCTTAGCTTTCAGCGCCTCTGTTGCAGGTGTGCTGTGATTTGAAATGCTTAACCAAACGACCAGCAGAAACAATGACTCGATTCACATGTAAGGCAAACCCATCGTTAATAGCTAACTGTAACGTGTGTGCGTAACGGGGAACGGAATTCCACACCACATAACCCGGGGAGTTGACCGTGTGTCAAATAGGAATCTGTACTGGGTGCTCAGAAACATAAATACATAATGAGGCAAAGACAGCAATTCAGAATTCCAAGTATAGAGAGATTTTACTCGAGTAAAAGGAGCAAACAGAATCATGCAACGGAACATCCAGTTTGGCTCAGCTCATGTCATGGCTGACCCTCCCTTAAGCAGGTCTTCCACAACACATACCCCCAAACCAGTGAAGGTATATTGAATTCACTTCAATGGGTACTTTGCACAGTCATAAACCCAGATTTAACACTTTCTTCATTAACACATGGCACGAGAAGACTGCGAGAACAGGGGATCAAAGTGAATACACATTGTTTGCTACTGCGGGGAGCGGCTGTCACCTCAGTATGATGTGAAATCATGCTAAAAAAATTCTTCTTCTCAGAATATATATAATGTATAGAGTTCTCTTAGATTAATAACATTACATAATTCAGATCACCTTGACACTTGACCATGTTGATCTACAAGCAGATCTACAAGCTCATAGCGCGGCACCGAGTGCCGCGCTACGAGCTTGTAGATCTGCTATTTTTGAAAATGTGTGAAAATGTGTGCAAATCTTTGAATATATATTTTTTTAAAGCGAACATTTTTAACTCAAATCTTTGCTTCTGGGGGGTCCCTGGAACAAAATATTTTGATGGGGGTCGGCGGCCAAATACATACCATTTTGGGGGTCCTTGACATGACAAAGATTGAGCACCACTGATATAGAAACATGTTTTTTTCAGAATACTGTTGAGATTTAGGAGACGTGTAGAATCGGCTTCAGGTCTCAATGGGTTAAAACTGGGTACATCCAGTGCCAGCGCTTCTTAACCATTTACGCTGATCTGTTTAGTGCTGTAGACGCCACGACGAGGACCCGGATGTCAACAAAGGATGGTCGAGGGTCCCGTCTAACAACTGGAACAATAATATTTCTAACGCGATCCGCCATGGCAGAGTGATCGTGCTTCGAAAATGGCCCGTTTTCACCACTGTAAAAAGATAATGGAGATATGGACCTTTTTCCTCCAGATCCTATCATTGGAGAGGACGGGAGGTAGGTTTTCTGGACTGGATTCACATCCGTCCATTCCATTTTACAGGGTCCTATAGGATCATTCCTAAGTTGCGTTAGAGCAGGGCTACTCAACTTAAGATGGCTCAGGGGCCACTCAGCAAAATACCAAAAGTCCAAGGGGCCGCCATAAAAATGACGGTCCTATTTTGGATTTTTCGATTTTGTAACACACAAGAAAATGTACATTTTGACATCATATTCTTTTCACTGTACCAGTTTATTTTGTGTTGTGTGTATGTCCAGTGGCAGACACCTATCCTGGGCGCGCGGCAAAGCAGCGCGGCCGGAAATTTTTTGGGGTCAAACCCCCCCAAAAACCCGAAATGCATAGAAAACTATGCATTATACCTGTAACAATTGACGCACCTGTATGTATGTCTGTCTGTTTGTTTTTGAAAAATGTTTTAGCAACCCATATATTTGAACGGAAATGTATTTTTTTATCCTGTGCTTTTTTTTTTTTTTACCATGAGGGGGCCGCCAAGACGCTGCGATCGGGCCGCATGCGGCCCGCGGGCCGCGGGTTGAGTAGCGCTGCGTTAGAGCAACCCGGATCACCAACCCACCAGGCCGGCATGCAACAGGCAACGCTAACAGAACTAGCTAGCTTGGGGACGCTACACTACAGACATGGGTGGGGGTGTGTGTGTGTGTGTGTGTGTGTTAGGGCACTTTTTAGGGGGGGCATTGTTTTAATGCCATCCTACTACTATATTACTATTATTATTATCCTCCTGCCCTTATTTTTATGGCGTTTTAAGGGAAGCGCTTCTGGCACAGCAGCACAGCACCACAGCAGCGTCTCCAAGGATCCCCATTGCCCAATAATAGGCTTTTATTGGGCATACTTTTGACCCCCTTTTGATAAAAAATAAAATCAGGAGGATAATAATAATAGTAAGATGGGCCATTACTATGGCATTAAAACAAATTACACAAAAAAAAAATGGAAAAAAAAGAAGCTTTTTTTCTTCTTATTTTTTTCAACTATTCGACTAGTACCAACAAAGTCGACTAGTGGTTATACTAGTCGACTAGTGTGTGTGTGTGTGTGTGTAGGTGTGTGTGTACGTGCATGAATCTGTGTGTGTGTGTGTGTGTGTGTGTGTGTGTGTGTGTGTGTGTGTGTGTGTGTGTGTGTGTGTGTGTGTGTGTGTGTACGTACGTGCATGAATCTGTGTGTGTGTATGAATCTGTGTGTGTGTCAGAATAACCGCCCCCTCAGCGGAGCCAGAAGCCGGTGACTCACAGTTCTCTGGGGAGCATCCTATGACAGCTCTTGTGTGTGTGTGTGTGTGTGTGTGTGTGTGTGAGAGAAAGGGAGGAACAGAAAGATGTTAGTTGTCTCTCTGCAGTAAAACTCAGAGGTAAACTCAGGTCTCTGTGTTTCACATCACTTCCTCATCGCTGGCCTTTTCTCATCTGCCATTTTGGGACTTTTTGGACAATTTTTGTATTTTCATTTATCCAGCCAATATGTCCTAATTTATAACCTCTTTCATACCTGTCTCCCATGTCATTTCAGGAGAAATGTTTTAAAAGGTTATAAAAAAATTGCCGATACACACGCTCACGCATCGCAATGTGACGCATTGTGAGCTTGTAGATCGGATTTTTATTTTTTTACTGTTCCTGCAGGTGTTTTTCTACCAGGACAGACGCTGAGCTTTCTCCACATAATAACTATAACTGTTATTATTTTGCTGCGTGTCCGACACACTTTCTCTTTCGGCACAAATGCGTCCCCATGAGCCTAGATGGACGGCTTCATCATGCCATCCAAGTTTCCTTTTTATGTAGGCATAAACAGGTTCTGATTCTACAAATGGCTTCTAAATCCTAACAGTTTTTTGAAAAAAACGTATGTTGCTATGTCAGTGGTTTTCAATCTTTTTAATGTCAAGGATACCAAAATGTATATGTATTGGGCCGCGGACCCCCATCAAAATACTTTGTTCCAGGGACCCCCCAGAAGCAAAGATTTGAGTTACAAATGTTCGCTTTAAAAATATATATATTCAAAGATTTGCACCAATTTTCTAGATTTTTCAAAAATAGCAGATCTACAAGCTCGTAGCGCGGCACTCGGTGCCGCGCTATGAGCTTGTAGATCTGCTATTTTTGAATAGCCAAAGTGTAAAATAATGCTTTTTAGCTCAAATCTAAAAATAAAACAGATGCGTCCCAGGTCTTAAAGGGTTAAATCCTGTGGGTAAATGATTAATCCCCAGATTCGAGAGGGGGGGGGACTCCAGTCGCAAAACGAGTGTGATTCGTTCAGGCCAAAACCCGTCACTTTCATTTCAAATCGTATCCTTTGATCGGCTGGTGATATAACTTAACTGACACAAAAGATTACGCACAAATTTGAATGAAATCTTGATCAGGCACTGACCGTTGCCGCGTTAAAGGACTTTTCTGTTTCCGAGCGACCGGCCGGCATGCTCAAACATGTGGTTGCCGGCCCAACTGGAGCGGCTTGGAGCGGTCCTCGCTCCTAGTTCCGCTCCTACCCTTTTTATAAACCCGCTCCCTGCCACGATAAAAATCATCTTGCTCCGCTCACATGCTGGAAAAGCAAACCAAAAAAATGACAAAAACGGCCGAATAGTCGACTTTTTTTTCATGTTCAAATCCCGTGCCATCGAACGAAGCTTCGAATATTCGAACTATTTGGGTCAGCCTAGTTATTATTCTACCAGGACTAATCTCTCAAGAACAGATTCAGAGCTGCGCTTGAATCTGTCGGGAGCCCCTTTGAGAACCTATGCACATTGGCTACAAGTGGGCGGGCCTTCAGATCAGGAAGCAGGCCGCGCTTTACCCAATAAAATATAGTGGAAATATAGTGGAAATATAGTGGATTTACATCTGTGCGCTCGCTTCCCACTGGAAACAAACCGAAACTCATTTAACAATAGCGTCCTCGCAGCCGACAAAACCACGGAAAGTTAGTAACATTTCAACTTGCTCTTTCATCATAGAAACAAGTGGGGCTTATAACCAAAACCATCCATGTTCTTTGGGAGAAATGGTGTAAGTGTTCCGTGGAGAAATATTGTTAGTGGGAATGAAAACATAGGCGCACCACCGGAAGTGGAGGGCTGAGGGCATGTCCAAACGCCGGTTTCCTGTCAGCATAGGCTGACTTAATCACCCCCCCCCCCCCCCCCCAGAGTCAAACCAAAGGTAAAAAAACAGCAGAGGGCGCTGTTTTTCCTTTTATTTGACGATGGGTTCCCAGATTGTACCAGGACAGACCCTAATCCTCCTCCACATAATAACTATAACTGTTCTTCTGGTTCCTCTAGGTGTTCTTCTACCAGGACAGACCCTACCCTCCTCCAGAGGGCCGCTTCAGGAAGCGGGTGATGTGGGCCGGTGACATCATGGGGCGGGACGCCTCCATCATCGTGCGCGAGGTCAAGTTCACCTACAACGGGACCTTCAGCTGTCAGATCAAGAACCCGCCCGATGTGCACGGCAACGCCGGCGAGATCCGCCTGCGCGTCGTCACCACGGGTCAGTATGAGTCACAGCTTATAGGGCATAGCAGTGGCGGACATTTTCTGGTTCCACTCCAAAATAGTCAATTCATTTTCCCCATTGACATTTTCCAAAAATATGTATATCAATTAATTTAAGCCTAGAATCAAGCCATCCAGGGTCCTGGTGAATCATGACCATAAAACATTTGTTTCTGTGATATTTTTTTAACATTTTTATACTTAGTTATATGATATACTATATTTAATAAATACCCTTTGTTTTGCCGTTTTCAAAAAAGTTTTTTCACAGAATCAAACGTTTTATGGTCATGATTCACCAGGACCCTGGATGGCTTGATTCTAGGCTTTAAATAATTGGTACAAATATTTTTGGATATGTCAATGGGAAAAATGCATTGACTATTTTGGAGTGGAACCAGAAAATTGCCGCCACTGCTATGCCCTATACAATTTATACAATTTACTGTTTAGACGTTTATTAACCCTTTAAAACCGTGAACGCATCTGTGTAACCACTTAAACCATTCCTTTATACTTTGGCTATAATTTTAAAAAAGCAGATCTACAAGCTCATAGCGCGGCACCGAGCGCTATAACATTTTTAACTCAAATCTGTGCTTCTGGGGGGTCCCTGGAACACATTTTGAGATGGGGGTCCGCGGCCAAATAAATACATATCTTTTTGGTGGGTCCTTGACATGAAAAAGACTTAAAGCAACATATGTTTCCCCCCCCCCCCCCCCAAAAAAAAAAGGATTTAGAAGACATTTGTAGCCTAACCCCAGAAGCAAAGATTTGAGTTAAAAATGTTTGCTTTAAAAAATAGATATATTCAAAGATTCAAAAATAGCAGATCTACAAGCTCATTGCGCGGCACTCAGTGCCACGATATGAGCTTGTGTATATATATCTGCTATTTTTTGAATAGCCCAAAGAAAGAAAAAGAAAATGACACATAGATGCCTTCCCGGTCTTAAAGTGTTAATTGAACCCCAATTTGGGGGGAAACTATTGTTCGGTCAGTGGGAAATATTTTCATGGTCAGTTATATTTTCGAGATATTTCGTCTCCTCAATATACGGTATACTTTCTCTCCACAAATATGTGCATTTTGAAATGCATATGAAATATACTTCATATGTTTTGCTGTATGATAGAGCTATACACTAGAGCTCGTTCAGAAAACGTTAAAGTCTGTGTGTTTGGGTGCAAAACTGCTAATTAATTCAGCTGCGTGTCGGTAAACATGTCATAGCATTCGAAACAAATTCAAAACAAATGCTTCATTTGCATCTCATTTGCATCTCATTTGCATGCATCTGTGACAGGAGCTGAGCCCATAATAATCCAATAACATCCTCAGCTCTGCTCTCCCCTACCTACCTACCCTCCATGTGGTGGAAAGTAACTAAGTGCATTTACTCAAGTACTTTACTTAACTTTTTCTCCACTACATCTCAAGAGACACATATTGTACTTTTACTCCACTACAATTATTTGAAAACTTTAGTTATAAATAGCCGATCTACAAGCTCACAATGCGTCGCGAGCTTGTAGATCGGCTATTTTCAAACGATTTTTATACATTTGAAAACTTGTGAAATGGGACATAATGAGTACGTTCTACTATCGTTAGTACTTAAAGTACAATTTGATACCAATACTTTCGTACTTTTACTCAAGTACATTTTGACCACCGCTACTTTCCCTGTCCTCTACAATCTGAAGCAGCTTTCTCTATAAGCGCTCAACCCAGATAACAGCAGGGATGTGTACAGAACACCTCACTAGGTGTATGCGGTGTATATGTGTCAAACTGAAATACGTGGGTTTCCTTCATATCATTGCTGTCAGGTAGAAACCTAGCATGTCCATTATTTTTTTCAGGGATATGGAAAATAGACCCCGTGCTTCAATGGATCCAATGTAGTTATTATTTAGTCACCAAGTTCTTGTTATTAATACTTTTTCAATTTTTTTTTTTTTTTTAATTTAGAGTAGCCAATTATTTTTTACCTCTTTTTCTCCACAATTTAGTCGTTAAGCCAATTGATTCCTCCTCACACACATTCCTCTGTGTGTTGTCACTGCTGTCGTACCCTACTGACTCACCTGTCAGTGAGGAGCCCCCACCGGGAGGACGTAGAGCCTTCGTCCTACTCCTCCCGCCCAACACTCCCCGCTGACAGGTGCCCCCCGCCAAAAAAAGAAAAAAAAATGTTTTTTTTTGTTTTGTTTTTTGCATCAGGTCAGGCCAGCCAGACACAGCCAGCTCAGCGCTGAAGTGCTGCAGCGGAAAAAAAAGCTCAGGCCAGGCCAGGCAAAGTCAATTTCAATTCAATTCAGTCAGTGTTGCTGCTGCTGCTGCTGCTGCTGCAGCAGCTCAGCGTGCCCGCCTGCTTGCTGGCCTGCTACAAGCTCGCAGATCTGCTATTTTCAAATGGCCGAAATGTATATAGGGGCCAGGGCTGAAGTGGTTTTGTAATAATAATCGAAATATACAAAGTAACTAGTAACTAAAGTTTTCTAATAATTGTGGTGGAGTAAAAGTACAATACCTGTATTTGTCTCTGAGATGTAGTGGAGTAGAAGTAAAAGTACTGAAAATTGTAAATACTCCAGTAAAGTAAAAGATACCTAAAAATTGTACTTAAGTACAGTACTTGAGTACAAGTACTGTACTTAGTTACTGTACACCACTGATTCTTCTCAACATACGTGTGGATTGGGGTAGTCATCAGGGACATCCCAGGGGAGCTTGAGGAGGCCAGATAAATGATTGATATTATTGATAGGCTATAAGAACACTTTGTTCCATTTTGTTAGCCTGGTAAACCCTCCCTCCGGAAATCTCATTTCTATTTGATTCCAGGAGTGAGTCTGGCATGAACCGCCTTTCTGCAATATTGGCTGTGTACTCCAAACGGCCGAGCCTATCAGCGTCGTCGCTCATTGTTCTGTGATTGACAGCTTACGTTGGCCAATCAGGTGGCGAGTTCAAGTGAGCCCAAAACACGAACGGCAGCCATCTTTTTCATGTCCGCTATATTCTCCGCTATTTTTTTACTTCAAAAAGCTCTCTAACTTCTATTTTGAGGCACGGAATTTACTTATAAGATATCGTTTGGATAGAATTTAGTTGTTTAACTTCATATATGTGGTCAATTAATCATGACAAAGCCTATTTAAAAATAAAAATTTAGAGAACCGGTAGGGGCGGGCAGTGACACCCATGTATCCAAATAAGGCAACCCATTTTGGGCACGGCCGTCTCAAAAGTCCCGTTGCGTCACATTACACTGGTGAACTGCTGATTGGCTGAAGGGGAAAAATTATCATTGGCTGAAGGGGTTGTCAGTCAACGGTATTACTCCCGCCCAACTCCAGCCCACAGCCAATATTGCAGAAAGGCGGATCATGCCAGACTCACTCCTGGAATCAAATAGAAATGAGATTTCCGGAGGGAGGGTTTACCAGGCTACCATTTTGTACCCTCAGACTTAGACCCGTTTAATAACATGAACACCATGCAGTTGACGTGGCTTTTCTTATAGCTGCAACAATAACAACCTTGGCACAATGGCACTACTGGTTGTCAAAAAAGCTTTATCCATTGTAGATTTATTTTGCTGTCTGCTGCAGTGCTGTAGTTTGTTGTGGTAGGCCTACTGTTTGTCTCCCACTAGTCCAAACCTAAAAGCTACTGTATATTCCGGCCCTGGTGTAGACGCTCCACAAAGCCGGCTGCACCACGGTGGATTCGAACCCACAACCTCCGTGGTGGTGGGCAGGGACTTTATCACTGTGCCACCGGAGCGATTAATTAATTAATTAATACTTTTTATTGGTTCAGTATTTATAAAACTCACAGACACACATACCCTTTCACTTTAACATTCAACATGTTCACTACTGTTGCACGTCTCGTTGACGTTGTTGAAGTAGGGCATTGATCTACGATATATATAAATAAACAAAACATAAAAAAGAATTCTGCCTGACAACAGCGATATAATGAAATCATACAACAAGTAGTGAAGAGATTTGCACATCATAGACCATTGGTTGTGACTGTGGGGGTCTCCAGCTAAATGATTGATAGTTAGGAACCAAATGGACCCTTATTAGAGGGATTCTGGGGGGTAGATTGGGGGGTCCCTGAGATATAAAAAACGGTATCATATTAGCCATTAGGCCGCCAGGGTCGTGGCCCAGGGGCTCTTGGCTCTCAGGGGTCCTTCGGGGGAACTGGGCCGCCCGGCCATCGTCAAATTTACTAAAATGAAATGTATATGTTAATCAAATATCAAATGTGTGGGCGGGGCCCCTCCTCTGTATTTACCAACCCAGTTATTCTCACTGGGTTTGAGGCCCTGACGAGGGCTCCTGGGGCCCTTCCATATATGATGGAATATGATTAAGGATTTCATATCATACACACCATACCTGTAGCTTTCACTAGCCCCCCCCCCCAACAAAAAAAAAAAAACGTTTTTGCAACAAATAAAACACAAAAAGAAAATAATCCTAACATTTTGTTGTTGAGTTGGCGGCCCATGGGCCCATGCGGGGGTTAATCCGTCCCTGGGTATCATATATGGGGGTCCGTGGTCTAATGCATATCAAACTGGGGGTCCTTGGGGGAAAAAAAAAGGTTGACGCTCACTGTAACTATAAGCTATCAACACCTTGCATCAGTATTTAAACCAGCTCAGCACATTTTAAAAAGTTGTTGCAGAAAACTGTTCCTTGAGTGTGAGACAGACAGACAGGCAGACAGGCAGACAGACAGACAGACAGACAGACAGTCTGGGTGGTAGATGACTCATAGAGAGCAGCACAGAGTAGAGGTTCTGTGAGAGAAACATTATTAGAAACCAACGCTATGGTGGAGGAAAATAATCTCCCTGGTGGCTCGTTGTGTCCTTGTGGCTGGCAGCCAGAAACCAGGGGTGGAAAGTAACTAAGTACATTTACTCAAGTATTGTACTTTTAGGTTAGATTTTTTTTCTGGAGTACTTACATTTTTTAATACGATGGGGAAGAGGAACTCCCTGGTGGCAGGTAGTGCCCTGGTGTCTGACAGAGGAACAACCTGAACACTCCTTAAAATACACCAGGAACAACACACAGACCACCCTACAGCGTGCACTATAGGGCATAGCAGTGACGGACATTTTGTGGTGCCACAGAGAGAAACCCCATTAATTTTTCCTATAGAGATTTTCGAAAATATTTATATTATTTATTTTAAGCCTGGACCCAAAGCCATCCAGGCTCCTGGTGATTCATGACCATAAAACATTTGATGTCATTTGGTGTCAAAAATATTTAAATATTTAATTATATTACTATATTTTATAAATACCCTTTTCTTTGCGTTTTTTTTTTGACACAGAATCAAATGTTATACGGTCATGATTCACCAGGAGCCTGGATGGCTTGGTTCCAGCCAATATGTTATATCAATATTTGAATATTTTGTCTAATATAGACAGACAGACACACAGACAGACAGACAGACAGACAGACAGACAGACAGACACTTCAACAGATGGAAAGGGAAGCTGAGGGGGCACGGTGGCGCAGTCGGTAGCACTGTCGCCACACAGCTCGAAGGTCATGGGTTCGATTCCCACCGGGGACGCTGGGGGCGTGTCTTCTCCTCCGCGTCATCAGCGCCCATACCCTACGTGGGGTTCTCTCCGTGTCTCCTAGGGTAGTTAATACCCTCACAAAAACATGTAGTAATCCTGGTAGCTATACCGCCTCCCCCATGACAGCCGGGGCGCCTGATGGAGGGGAAAGGGAACTGGTTGGAATAACGTGTTCCTTCCACGCGCTACGTCCTACCGGGGAAACTCCCCCCTGTCAGGTGACAAGAAGGTCAGTTGGCTCTCATGCATTGAAGGAGGCATGAGCTCGGCCCTGGCCTCCCTAGGCTGGTGGGGGGAGTGTAGCGCCCAGGATCACTTAGGAAATTGGCGCCGGGTGAAAAAAGGGTTACAAAAGCATGGGATAAAAAATGTAAAGTAAGGAAAGGGAAGCTGAAAAGTTTTGAAAATAATTGGGACAAAGTATAAGGAAGATAATAAGATGATAAAATGTTAATGTCGCATTATGACTTCTATTCAGGTCAGTGCCATGTGGTTCAAAGGATGAATTAATTGCAGCTGAATATAGAGACGATGTGACACGTCCAATGTGACCAGGTGGCCTTTCAGTGTGTGAGGACAGTTAATTATGCAGCCCTATACAGCCGCTTTATTTTCATCCATCTTATGCATCTCCTACAAATGTATCTCTTTATAAGGCGGTCTGTCGCAGAGTTGCAGTATATATATATATATATATATATATATATATATATATATTATTTCCCCAAAGATTTGCTCACATTTTCATGATTTGTTTTTCAAAAAATAGCAGATATACAAGCTCGAGCTTATAGATCTGCTATTTTTGAATAAAAATGACACAGTGTCTAAAATGACACAGATGCGTTCCCGGTCTTAATCTGTTTGTTTCTTTTGTTTTATGCATCTTAACTCTTTCAGTGCCAATGAAATAAAAAAAATATTGCGAACTTTGCCAGCAATTTTTAGTTTTTTCAAAGTAAAAAAAGTGCTTAGAAGTGAGATACAGCCTTTTTCAGTTATAGGTTAAACAAAGAGTGGATGGAGCTGCAAATCTTAAGATAATGATATCTTGGGTTCTGAACACTTTTTTCAAAAAAAAAACTCGGGATTTCTCGTTCTGGCACTGAGGGTATAACCCTAAAACTCGGGATAACTCGGGGCCTGGCACTGAGAGAGTTAATGTCATGGTATAACTGTGTTTCCTCCTGTGCCTGATGTTCTTGTGTAAAGCACGTTGAATCGCCTTGTTGTTGAAATGTGCTTTAGAAATAAAACTGCCTCGCCTAAGTCTCTCTGGATAAAGAGCGTCTGCTAAATGTCTAAATCAGGCGGTGACCCCTAGGGGTCCTCAGAGTTACTACAGGGGGTACCCTAGCATCCCTATTCTGAGGAGAAGTTAAGCCAAAAATAGCCGATCCACAAGCTCACAACGCCTCGCGCTGCGAGGCGTTGTGAGCTTGTAGATCGGCTATTTTCGGCAAAGAGGTATAGGTGTAGAGGGGGAAAAAGAGCAGACCAAGTACAGAGTGAAAGGTCAAGTTTACTAAGTATTGAGGGGTTAAGTGGTTAAACGTCTGAAAATACACATGAACATGAATCCAACATGATAGTGTCTGTCAAATCTATGTCTATGAAGCTACCTGTAACACTATGTTATACAATATGTAGTGTGGGGGTCCCTGGTTCATCTCTCTCTCAGCTAAGGGGTCCTTGGCCTGAAACATGTTGAAGACCCTTGCTCTAAGTGTGTGTGTGTGTGTGTGTGTGTGTGTGTGTGTGTGTGTGTGTGTGTGTGTGTGTGTGTGTGTGTGTGTGTGTGTGTGTGTGTGTGTGTGTGTGTGTGTGTGTGTGTGTGTGTGTGTGTGTGTGTGTGTGTGTGTGTGTCCAGCCTCCTTCTCAGAACTCCTCATCCTGGCCCTGGCCATCGGCGCGGCCATCGCTCTGGTGGTCATCCTGCTGGTCATCATCCTCTCCTGCAGGAAGTGCAGGAAGAACCGACAGAGGGAGGAGGTGACCAACGAGGAGGAAGCCCCCCGCAGGGAGAGGAAAGACCCCACCGCGTGGTAAGAGGGCCGAGGGGATCGAACCTGGAAGGAGAACGGAGGAGGAGGAGGAAGAGGGCAATCGGCCCTTTTTAATTATTTTTTTCTCATGCGAACTTTGGAAAATGTTTCCGGTGGGGGGAATGGGGTCGGGATGTTGTTCTGGTGTTGTTGTTGGCCTTTCACACATGTAGCAAGTAACATGAGCATGCGTTCAACAGGACAAAGTCAGTTTCAGATGAGTTCACATGAGAATGTATGTTTTGCATGAGAATGTACGTTTCAAATGTGTTCACATGAGAATGTACGTTTCACATGAGAATGTACGTTTCAAATGTGTTCACATGAGAATGTACGTTTCACATGAGAATGTACGTTTTGCATGAGACTGTACGTTTCACATACATTCACATGAGAATGTACGTTTCACATACATTCACATGAGAATGTACGTTTCAGATGTGTTCACATGAGAATGTACGTTTCACATTCGTTCACAAACAGCGTGAGGTAGATCAAAAACAAACAAATAAATAAAAGCCATTTCCTTACACAGAACATGACTGATGTGAAAAACCTTCCCTGTTACAATGCATGTGTGAAAGGCATCATATTCTCTCTCTGTCTGCCCCCTCCTCTCTGCCTCCGACTGGGGCCCGGCGGGGCCCTCCCACCTATGGGACCTGGGGCTCTGAAGCGCTCTTTTGCTATTGGATGCTTCACTTGGCGCCTCCTGCTCCTCCTCCTCCTCCACAAACCTGGACCAATCACTGGGCAGCTGTTTTTAACAAAACAGAATTTGAAAAAAAAAATCATAACTAAGTGCCTTTATTGTGTGTAGAATGCCGCTGATACTTAGCCAGAACTATATTATAGTCATTTATGATGCCACTAAAACACCTTTTATTCCGGAGAGAAACAAGTTGTGTTTTTTCTGTCCCACCATTTCAAAACACATTTCTTGTATAAAGTAGAAGTATTGACATAGAACAGGGGCTGCATTTACGCTATTTACTTAAAGGGATATTTCACTTTCAAAAAAACTTTTGGTATTTTTGTCGTCTCCATTTTAACCATGTTAGAATCATCGAAAACACCCGTCCTTGGTTCTTGATGAATCTAACACGGTTAAAATGGAGTTTGAAGTTACAATGGGTTTGTATAGGAAGGGGGCGTGTCTGATAAAATGAATATCAAATATCTAAATACTGAATCGAGCAACTTAAAAACTGTCTGGGGGGCTCACAAAGGCCTGAGTAGATGATACAATGACCAAAAGTTTTTTTGAAAGTGAAATATCCCTTTAATTACCTACTAATACATTTCAGACTCTGATTACAGCCGTATAAGCTTGATCAGTTATTTCACCAAAACCATCAGTGGTTCTCAAACCTTTTAATTTCAAGAAACCCCCATAACTCTGAGAGTGTACACATGGAACCAAATGGACCCATTACAGACCTGTACGGGTCCATTTGGAACCCCCTCAAGGACCCCTGTGGACCCCTGTGGACCCCACTTTGAGAACCACTGGAATAGAGGAACAGTCCATTTTTCCACTTTCTACTGTGTTTGTAATTTTACCTTAAAGGCAGGGCAACAGATACTTTTAAATGCTGGCTATTCAGATAATGTGAACAAAAATAATAATTTGGCATTCTCATAAATCTGTTTTATAAATGTTGAAAAAAAGGAACAGCTAAGTCTGCCCCGCCCCCAACATTCAGTTGAGCAGTTTTGTGATGTCAGGAGTGGAAGAAGTCCAGCCTATAAACCTATCACTTTATATCATCAAAGAAATGTAGGGAAGACTTTGATCCCTTAATTATTTTGAGTGCATTCAATTTAATCTGCTAAAATCACCTAAACTCCCTGTAAATAAATACAAGGACACTTACATAATCAATACATAAAAAAATATATACCCCCCCCCCCCCTTTTTTTTCTTTTACATTGTTTTATCCCACAATTTTTGTAACCCATTTTTTCACCAATTGCCTAAGCTGTAATCCTGGGCGCTACTCTCCCTCTGCCAGCCCGGGGGGGGGGGACCTTTTACAGTAGAGAGGCTTAATCCAGAGTATTGTAAATATATCAGAATGGTATTAAATGGTAGACATTTACCATGTCCATTTATCGGCCAATATTATACCAAGTAACTGCAGTGATGTCATCACTGTGCAGTTACATTCTGCTACCAGTAGGGCCACCTTTTCAGTAATTTCCATATCATTATATGAAAAAAGAAACTTGTTATTGCCCCCCCCCCCCCCCCCTTGATATGGACTATTGTAAATATCAAAAGTTAGTATATCTGTAGCTCTACCTTTAAGTAAAATGCTATTAAAGTGTACTTACTGTGTACGCTGTGTGAAACTCTAAGCACTTATCAAACCTCCCGTGTTGTCCATGGTTGTGTGCTGTACAGGTACCAGCGTGGCTCTGTTGTACATACTGATCTCCTATAGGCTGTATCACTGTATTTTTGTTTTGTTTTGTTTTTTTCCTGAGTGTTATTTTTGTCTTTTGACTTTTGTCTTTGACTTATAATGTGATTTGCTGGAGAAATACTACAAGACTGCTGCCTAATAATCAAAATAAGAACAAGCATACTGATTTTAAACCGGCCATTTCATTGCAGACCTTCAACGCCATGCAGGGGCGCAGATCCCAGGTGGGGGGGGGGGAGGTGGAGGGGTGTGTCCCCCCCCAACTCCAGAAAAAACATGAACCTGTCTCCCCCCTTTTTTGGAATACGTTTTGTAATTTCAAAATATATTAATATATATAATATAATAATGAATAGAAGCTGACTCCACTTTTGAAGTCATTCACACATAACCACAATACTTTGTGAAGATTCTGTTTGTGTCTCTCTGCCCCCCCCCCCCCCCCATGTATCATGCTCAATGATTTGATCCATTTTGGGGGGGAAGTCTTTGTCCCCCCCGATCCCCCAAGTTGTAATGAGATCTGCGCCCTTTGTCATCAGCCTGTGGTCTGTCATCATACTGGGTCACTCATTTCAATGGGTCACATTGTACCGTGTGACAGTGTCTCTGATTTAAACAGTGTGCTATGCTAATAGCGTGTACATCTTTGCTTTCCCTGGGTATTACGGGATGTCTTGGCTTGTCTCTGGTGGGTTTTCAGATCTGTCTGTTACT
Source organism: Gymnoscopelus braueri (assembly GCF_963280865.1). NCBI lineage: Eukaryota > Metazoa > Chordata > Actinopteri > Myctophiformes > Myctophidae > Gymnoscopelus > Gymnoscopelus braueri. The sequence goes on from NC_137606.1 coordinate 56,795,355, forward strand.
GTCTGGGTGCTTCAAGCTGTTTAGGTTTAGATACAGATACGCTGAGATCACGGCCTCCAGATCAAAACACAATCTCTGAAATAAAAAGTGGGCAACTTGACTTGGTCTTCTTGGTTTACCGGAGTTGGTCAGACATCAAACCAAGCCAAATTTAACCAGCAAAGGGAATAATTACCCCCCCTCCCCCTTCCCCCTCCCCCCACCCCCAACACACTCCCTCAGAGGCAGATTTGCAATCACAGATTGTGATCTAAGATGGCTTCTCTTTAAGATCCAGTTTCCGCTCATCTTTGGTGTGAACATGACCCCTGCTACTGTCGCTGATAAGCTAAGCCCTGTTTTATACGTCGTAGTGCACAAAAACAGCTACAAGCTCACAACGCGTTGCATCGCGATGCATTGTGAGCTTGTAGATCGGCTATTTTTGCATTTTTTCAAAATCAACCATTTTATTGATTATCGATACAAAATAATATATGTAATCGATTAAGTGGATTACTTCCATTAACTGTGAACTGTTAACCCCTATATGTCCCAGCCACCCAGCGAGGGCCGTGCACCTGTACATGTCCCAGACATCCATAGAGATTGACAGTTCAGACGGCATGATTTCGGACCCCAGCACCGGAGACCCCAGCTCCTCCGAGGAGGAGGGGCCCAGCTCCGACGACGAGGCAGGCGGAGACTCGGACTGAAGACGATGCGGGAGGTTGGAGTCATAGTCTGAGGACGAGGCGGGCGGAGTCGTAGTCTGAGGACGAGGCGGAAGGTGTCATAGTCTGAGGACGAGACGGGCGGAGTCGTAGTCTAAGGACGAGGCGGGTGGAGTCGTAGTCTGAGGACGAGACGGGGTGGAGTCGTAGTCTGAGGACGAGACGGGGTGGAGTCGTAGGCTGAGGACAAGACGGGGTGGAGTCATAGTCTGAGGACGAGATTGGCAGTTGGAGTCTCAGGCCACGTTTACACGGTATCAGAACAGAAAACGACAAAGTGCCCGTTGCGTTCTCACTTTTTAATTCTGCGTTTACACGGAGACGCAATCAACAGCGATTGAAAACGCTGTAGTGTGCATGCCAGGTGGCTAGGTGGCGTCGTGACATGCTGTCAGATAGACCACTTCCGTTCTACTTCCTGTCACAGCTGTTTGTTTACAGCACACTCGCGGCGTGAGCCGACGTGAGCCATGATGACGTCACACGTTTTGCAGTTTACCCCCCCCGTATTGCCCTTTTACATGGAGAACGCGAGGCGGAGTGTTTTCAAAGATTTCCACTCTGGAAGGGGGTTTCCCTTTTTTTTTTGCGTTTTCAACCACCGAAAATGCTGTTTCTGCTGCAGTGGCAGAACAAGTAGGAAGAAGAGAATGACGTCAACAGTGTTAAATAGCAGGCGTGTTGTAGTGGCGAGGACATGAAGTTGAACCGCACCGCGCCGTCCGAACGTATTTCAAGGCGTTCTGGGTTTGTTTCCATTACGCTATACGACTCTGTTTCAGATATAACGTTCTTCTCAGAACCTAATTCTGACCCTTTTTGCTCAGGAGGTTGGTACCAGCCCTGAGACTGAGAACTTATACTTAATAAGAAAATAAAAAATATATATTATTTTATAATAATTTCTAAAATAGCCGATCTGCCAGCTCACACTGAGCTTGTAGCTTTTAACCCATTACATTCCGGGGACGCATCTGTTTCATTTTAGATTTCATTGGCTATTCAAAAATAGCAGATCTACAAGCTCATAGCGCGGCACCGAGTGCCGCGCTATGAGCTTGTAGATCTCCTATTTTTGAAAAATCGTGAAAATGTGTGCAAAACTTTGAGTATATATTTTTTACAGTGAACATTTGTAACGCAACTCAACTGTAACTTCTGGGCGGTCCCTGGAACTAAAATATCTTTCAAATGTTCTCTTTGAAAAATATATTTAAAGATTTGCACAAATTGTCACGATTTAAAAAAAAATAGCTGATCCACAAGCTCATAGTGCAACACTCGGTGCTGCGCTATGAGCTTGTAGATCTGCTATTTTTGAATAGCCAAACAAATTAAAAAATGACACAGATTCTTTCCCGGTCTAAATGCGTTTAAAAAAACGTATTATTATTATTTTTCTTTTTTTTTACGAGGTACCTCCCCCTTCAGGGGTGGTTCTTTTGGAAAAGTAAAAAATTATAATAATAATAAACATCAAAAGATGTAAGTGTCTGCGTTTGAGTGGGAGGTGGAAGGAGAGAATCCCCTTGTTGAAGAACAAAGCCCTCAGAGACGATGCTTTTGATGCTCCTCACCCACGGCTCCAAGCAGAATAACATGAGATGTGATGAAGGATGATGCAAAGCAGACTAGAGACTAGACTAGGACTCTCCCGCTCCAACTCAGAGTCATAGAAACACTGGTCGACAGACACCTCCTGATTGAAGTTGAAAGGCCGTGTGAAGCGAGAGGCCTCGATTGTTGTCACGGCCGACGCTCATGAATCCATTATAAGACCCGGGAACGCATCTGTGTGTGATTTTTAAGATTTCTTTGGGCTATTCAAAAATAGCAGATATAATAAGCTACAAGCTTGGTAGATCTGCAAAATAGCAGATCTACATGAGCTTGTAGATCTGCATTTTTTTGGAAAAATCATGGAAAATTTGTGCAAATCTTTGAATATATATTTTTAATAAAGCAAACATTTGTAACTCAAATTTTTGCTTCTTGTGGCGGGGGGGGGGGGGGGGGGGGGGGGGCTTGTAGATCTGCTATTTTTGAATAGTCAAAGAAACTTCAAGATGACACAGACGCGTTCCCGGGGAAACCGCAGCGTCAGTTCCTGCTCCATGACTGTCTGCTGCCTCGGCTGTGGATCTTAACCCAATCGATCCAGAAACACATCTGTTATTTTATAGATTTCTTTGGGCTATTCAAAGTCTTTGAATTTATATATTTTTAAAGCAAACATTTTTAACTCAAATCTTTGCTTCTTGGGGGTCCCTGGAACAACACATTTTGAGATGGGGGTCGGTGGCCAAATACATATCATGTTGGGGGTCCTTGACATGAAAAAGTTTGAGCACCACTGATATAGAAACATACGGTTTTCAGAAAACTGTTGGGATTTAGAAGACATGTAGAATCGGCTTCAGGCCTTAACGGGTCTGTTTATTAATCCATTCACCTGTCATTTTAAGATTTATTTGGCTATTAAAAAATAGCAGATCTACAAGCTCATAGTGCCGCCCAAAGAGCTTGTAGATCTGCTATTATTGAAAAATCTTGAAAATTAGTGCAAATCTTTGATTATGTATTATTTTTTTTAAAGCGAACATTTGTAAAATATGTTGTTCCAGGGACCCCCCCCCCCCCCCCCCCAAAGAAGCGAAGATTTGAGGTAGAAATGTTCGCTTTAAAAAATATATATTCAATGATTTTCCAAAAAAATGATTTAAAAAAAAATTGCAGATCTACAAGCTTGTAGATTTGCTATTTTTGAATAGCCAAAAGTATAAGATAATGGTTATAGTTCAAATCTAAAATGACACAGATGTGTTCCCGGTTTGAATGGGTTTAACAGAGTTATAAATCTGGTGGTATTCAGGCCTCGTATTGCGCAAGACCTCCAACGTGCGCTATTATGTGTCAAGTCTGCGAGATCATATGGTCACGTATTTCAGCGGGTCACCAATTTCACCGTAACACCGCCATGCAGGAGGCCCAGAGAAGGAGGAGGAGGCAGAGATGTGAGTGTTGGAGTTCGTCAAGGGCAACGCTCCAAAAAACACAAAAAGGAGGAAAAAAAGGGTGACTTTATCACTCATACAGACAGTCACAATGCAACTATTCTGAAGATAACGTCCTTCCAAGGACAGCTTGGCCTCGTGCAGCAATCGTGTGTGTTTGTCCCTGACCAGAACCGGCACAATAAAATCCTCTGTTTTCATTTATACAAAATTGTAACTCTTGAGAGCGCACAACAACTCCTCTCAGAGGTAAGTTAAAGGGATAGTTCACCCCCAAAATGACTTTTTTCCCCCTATCGATTAGTCACCCCATGGAGACGTTGAATTCATGGATATTTCTTTAGTTTTTGTCTCATTCCTAAGCCAATAATTTGATGACCGGCAGCGGTTTCCGGTAGGAGACACAAAGAGTCTCCTTTGTGTCTCCTACCGGAACTGCAGCCTATACCGGTCCGCTGGTCATCAAATTATTGGCTTAGGAATGAGACAAAAACTACAAAATATCCATGAATTCAAGTGACTAATCCATAGATTTAAAAAAATTAAAACTGTGAACTATCCCTTTAACTGGATATGACCGTGTGTGTGTGTGCCCGGGATAAAGAGGCACCACATCTTGACACTTCTAAACGTTATCTTTAGCTTCAGTACGAAGGACAAAGAAAAAAACGTGGATTAGAGCGAGAAAACAACAAGCCCCAGAAGCACGCAGCTGTGTGTGGGAGAAACAATACGTTTACAGTCAGATCTGAAAAACCCGTTGATTGCTACAAACGTCCCTGAGACTCAAACAAACATCCCAAAACTACGTCTCACACACACACACACACACACACACACACACACACACACACACACACACACACACACACACACACACACACACACACACACACACACACACACACACACACACCTACTAACACATACATGTCCTTGTTGTTGTTCCCATGTTTCTGTTTCTTTGTTGTTGTAAAACTGAGCGATAATATTTTTCTATGATTTTTGTTGCCGTTTTTTTTTGTTTTTGTTTTTGTTTATATTATGCGAGAAGTATTTTATCCTGTCCTTTATCAAAGGACAAAGTGTTGCGATTGTTGTTTGTTATAGAAGTTTTATAAGAAGATTTTATAATAAAATCACTTTTAAATGAGAGCCGTCGTTCCTTCTCCTGTCTTTGCCTCTGTGTCACACATCTACAGACCTCTGTATTAAAGGGATAGTTCACCCCAAAAATTCAAGTCTCCCCACGGAGACTTGAATTCATGGATACTTGTTTAGTTTTTGTCTCATTCCTAAGGCAATCATTTGATGACCAGCAGCGGTTCCGGTAGGAGACACAAAGGAGTCTCCTTTGTGTCAAAAAATGCAGTTCGCTGGGCTCATTTAAAAGAGCCTTATACCTTTCAGGAGGCCAAAAGAGGAGGTAGTACCATTTTCCCGTTAGACAGCCGACCCCCCCCCCCTTGTTCTTGTACATATTCCCCCCCCCCCCCCCTTTTTTTTATTTTTTTTGTTGTA
>NC_137606.1:56800802-56910900 GCF_963280865.1 Gymnoscopelus braueri
GCTAAGCCCTGTTTTATACGTCGCACAAAAACAGCTACAAGCTCACAACGCGTTGCATCGCGATGCATTGTGAGCTTGTAGATCGGCTATTTTTGCATTTTTTTCAAAATCAACCATTTTATTGATTATCGATACAAAATAATATATGTAATCGATGAAGTGGATTACTTCCATTAACTGTGAACTGTTAACCCCTATATGTCCCAGCCACCCAGCGAGGGCCGTGCACCTGTACATGTCCCAGACATCCATAGAGATTGACAGTTCAGACGGCATGATTTCGGACCCCAGCACCGGAGACCCCAGCTCCTCTGAGGAGGAGGGGCCCAGCTCCGACGACGAGGCAGGCGGAGACTCGGACTGAAGACGATGCGGGAGGTTGGAGTCATAGTCTGAGGACGAGGCGGGTGGAGTCGTAGTCTGAGGACGAGACGGAAGGTGTCATAGTCTGAGGACGAGACGGGCGGAGTCGTAGTCTGAGGACGAGGCGGGCGGAGTCGTAGTCTGAGGACGAGACGGGGTGGAGTCATAGTCTGAGGACAAGACGGGGTGGAGTCGTAGTCTGAGGACGAGACGGAAGGTGTCATAGTCTGAGGACGAGACGGGCGGAGTCGTAGTCTGAGGACGAGGCGGAAGGTGTCATAGTCTGAGGACGAGACGGGGTGGAGTCATAGTCTGAGGACAAGACGGGGTGGAGTCATAGTCTGAGGACGAGATTGACAGTCGGAGTCTCAGGCCACGTTTACACGGTATCAGAACAGAAAACGACAAAGTGCCCGTTGCGTTCTCACTTTTTAATTCTGCGTTTACACGGAGACGCAATCAACAGCGATTGAAAACGCTGTAGTGTGCATGCCAGGTGGCTATGTGGCGTCGTGACATGCTGTCAGATAGACCACTTCCGTTCTACTTCCTGTCACAGCTGTTTGTTTACAGCACACTCGCGGCGTGAGCCGACGTGAGCCATGATGACGTCACACATTTTGCTGTTTACCCCCCCCGTATTGCCCTTTTACATGGAGAACGCGAGGCGGAGTGTTTTCAAAGATTTCCACTCTGGAAGGGGGGTTTCCCTTTTTTTTTTGCGTTTTCAACCACCGAAAATGCTGTTTCTGCTGCAGTGGCAGAACAAGTAGGAAGAAGAGAATGACGTCAACAGTGTTAAATAGCAGGCGTGTTGTAGTGGCGAGGACATGAAGTTGAACCGCACCGTGCCGTCCGAACGTATTTCAAGGCGTTCTGGGTTCGTTTCCATTACGCTATACGACTCTGTTTCAGATATAACGTTCTTCTCAGAACCTAATTCGGACCCTTTTTGCTCAGGAGGTTGGTACCAGCCCTGAGACTGAGAACTTATACTTAATAAGAAAATAATAAATATATATTATTTTATAATAATTTCTAAAATAGCCGATCTGCCAGCTCACACTGAGCTTGTATCTTTTAACCCATTACATTCCGGGGACGCATCTGTTTCATTTTAGATTTCATTGGCTATTCAAAAATAGCAGATCTACAAGCTGCCGCGCTATGAGCTTGTAGATCTGCTATTTTTGAAAAATCGTGAAAATGTGTGCAAAACTTTGAGTATATATATTTTTTACAGTGAACATTTGTAACTCAACTCAACTGTAACTTCTGGGTGGTCCCTGGAACTAAAATATCTTTCAAATGTTCTCTTTGAAAAATATATTTAAAGATTTGCACAAATTGTCACGATTTAAAAAAAAATAGCTGATCCACAAGCTCATAGTGCAACACTCGGTGCTGCGCTATGAGCTTGTAGATCTGCTATTTTTGAATAGCCAAACAAATCAAAAAATGACACCGATTCTTTCCCGGTCTAAATGTAAAAAACGTATTATTCTTTTTCTTTTTTTTTACGAGGTACCTCCCCCTTCAGGGGTGGTTCTTTTGGAAAAGTACAAAATAATAATAATAATAAACATCAAAAGATGTAAGTGTGCGTTTGAGTGGAAGGAGAGAATCCCCCTTGTTGAAGAACAAAGCCCTCAGAGACGATGCTTTTGATGCTCCTCACCCACGGCTCCAAGCAGAATAACATGAGATGTGATGAATGATGATGCAAAGCAGACTAGAGACTAGACTAGGACTCTCCCGCTCCAACGCAGAGTCATAGAAACACTCTTCGACACCTCCTGATTGAAGTTGAAAGGCCGTGTGAAGCGAGAGGCCTCGATTGTTGTCACGGCCAACGCTCATGAATCCATTATAAGACCCGGGAACGCATCTGTGTGTGATTTTTAAGATTTCTTTGGGCTATTCAAAAATAGCAGATATAATAAGCTTACGAGCTTGTAGATCTGCAAAATAGCCGATCTACGTGAGCAAATCTTTGAATATATATTTTTAATAAAGCCAACATTTGTAACTCAAATTTTTGCTTCAAAGAAACTTCAAGATGACACAGATGCGTTCCCGGGGAAACCGCAGCGTCAGTTCCTGCTCCATGACTGTCTGCTGCCTCGGCTGTGGATCTTAACCCAATCCATCCAGGAACACATCTGTTATTTTATAGATTTCTTTGGGCTATTCAAAGTCTTTGAATTTATATATTTTTAAAGCAAACATTTTTAACTCAAATCTTTGCTTCTTGGGGGTCCCTGGAACAACACATTTTGAGATGGGGGTCGGTGGCCAAATACATATAATTTTGGGGGTCCTTGACATGAAAAAGTTTGAGAACCATTGATATAGAAACATACGGTTTTCAGAAAACTGTTGGGATTTAGGAGACATTTGTAGAATCGGCTTCAGGCCTTAATGGGTCTGTTTATTAATCCATTCACCCTTCATTTTAAGATTTATTTGGCTATTAAAAAATAGCAGATCTACAAGCTCATAGTGCCGCCCTAAGAGCTTGTAGATCTGCTATTATTGAAAAATCTTGAAAATTAGTGCAAATCTTTGATTATGTATTATTTTTTTTGAAAGCGAACATTTGTAAAATATGTTGTTCCAGGGACCCCCCCCCCCCCCCCAAAGAAGCAAAGATTTGAGGTACAAATGTTCGCTTTAAAAAATATATATTCAATGATTTGCCAAAAAAAAAAAAATGCAGATCTACAAGCTTGTAGATTTGCTATTTTTGAATAGCCAAAAGTGTAAGATAATGGTTATAGTTCAAATCTAAAATGACACAGATGTGTACCCGGTTTGAATGGGTTTAACAGAGTTATAAACCTGGTGGTATCCAGGCCTCGTATTGCGCAAGACCTCCAACGTGCGCTATGTGTCAAGTCTGCGAGATCATATGGTCACGTATTTCAGCGGGTCACCAATTTCACCGTAACACCGCCATGCAGGAGGCCCAGAGAAGGAGGAGGAGGCAGAGATGTGAGTGTTGGAGTTCGTCAAGGGCAACGCTCCAAAAAAACACAAAAAGGAGGAAAAAAAGGGTGACTTTATCAGTCATACAGACTGTCACAATGCAACTATTCTGAAGATAACGTGTCCTTCCAAGGACAGCTTGGCCTCGTGCAGCAATCGTGTGTGTTTGTCCCTGACCAGAACCGGCACAATAAAATCCTCTGTTTTCATTTATAAAAAAATGTAACTCTTGAGAGCGCACAACAACTCCTCTCAGAGGTAAGTTAAAGGGATAGTTCACCCCCAAAATGACTTTTTTCCCCCTATCGATTAGTCACCCCATGGAGACGTTGAATTCATGGATATTTCTTTCGTTTTTGTCTCATTCCTAAGCCAATAATTTGATGACCGGCAGCGGTTTCCGGTAGGAGACACAAAGAGTCTCCTTTGTGTCTCCTACCGGAACTGCAGCCTATACCGGTCCGCTGGTCATCAAATTATTGGCTTAGGAATGAGACAAAAACTACAAAATATCCATGAGTTCAAGTGACTAATCCATAGATTTAAAAAAATAAAAATTGTGAACTATCCCTTTAACTGGATTTGACTGTGTGTGTGTGTGTGTGTGTGCCCGGGATAAAGAGGCACCACATCTTGACACTTCTAAACGTTATCTTTAGCTTCAGTACGAAGGACAAACAAAAAAACGTGGATTAGAGCGAGAAAACAACAAGCCCCAGAAGCACGCAGCTGTGTGTGGGAGAAACAATACGTTTACAGTCAGATCTGAAAAACCTGTTCATTGCTACAAACGTCCCTGAGACTCAAACAAACATCCCAAAACTACGTCACTCACACACACACACACACACACACACACACACACACACACACACACACACACACACACACACACACACACACACACACACACACACACACACACACACACACACACACACACACACACACACACACACACACACCTACTAACACATACATTTCCTTGTTGTTGTTCCCATGTTTCTGTTTCTTTGTTGTTGTAAAACTGAGCGATAATATTTTTCTATGATTTTTGTTGCCGTTTTTTTTGTTTTTTTGTTTTTGTTTTTGTTTATATTATGCGAGAAGTATTTTATCTTGTCCTTTATCAAAGGACAAAGTGTTGCGATTGTTGTTTGTTATAGAAGTTTTATAAGAAGATTTTATAATAAAATCACTTTTAAATGAGAGCCGTCGTTCCTTCTCCTGTCTTTGCCTCTGTGTCACACATCTGCAGACATCTGTATTAAAGGGATAGTTCACCCCCAAAATGACTTTTTTTTCTCCTATGGATTAGTCACCCCATGGAGACTTGAATTCATGGATACTTGTTTAGTTTTTGTCTCATTCCTAAGGCAATCATTTGATGACCAGCAGCGGTTCCGGTAGGAGACACAAAGGAGTCTCCTTTGTGTCAAAAAATGCAGTTCGCTGGGCTCATTTAAAAGAGCCTTAAAAAAAATCACCTTTCAGGAGGCCAAAAGAGCAGGTAGTACCATTTTCCCGTTAGACAGCAGACCCCCCCCCCCCCCTGTTCTTGTACATATCCCCCCCCCCCCCTTTTTTTTATGGCTGTTTTTTTTTGTATTGATATTTGAACTGTGGTGCCACTATATATGTCTATGAATTGAATACCAAGGCCCTCATTGGAAACAAGTCCGCGAGGACTTCATGAACGGACCTGTTAGACAAAGTGTTTTAAATGTAACTGTGCTGTTTTTTTTGCCTAATAAAATATTCAATCAATCAATCAATCAATCTCCTACCGGTCCACTGGTCATCAGATTATTGTCTTAGGAATGAGACAAAAACTAAAACATATACATGAATTCAAGTCTCCATGAGGTGACTAATCCATTTCTTTTGGGTGAACTATCCCTTTAAGGCACAAACACTGGTTAATACAGTAACCTTATGGTCCATATGTCTCTCTCTGTTTACATGACGTACATGTGTGAGATCAGAATAAACCCTAGTCAATAAACAACAAGGTTAAATAATCACCTAGATAGAGAGCAGAGAGAACAGTGTAGTGTCTCTTATTTTTTGTATTCATTCATGATTATTTTGTTTTTTTTTAAAGTTTGTTTTACATTACATTCATGAGAAATAGTGATTTTTTTTTGGGGCGATTTTTTTTTCTTTTTTAATCTTCTGAAGTTATAATTGAAAGCAAAATGTTGGAACGAAAAATAAGGGGATATTTACTCGTCGTGACCCATATAAATTGGCCCAAACTTGGGAAAACGTGGTCTAGTCTAAACAACATGCTAAAAAATAAAATAAAAAGTCTTTGCTATGACTGGGCTGGGATTTGAACCCCCAACCTCCCAGTCTCAAACAAATAATCTCACACAGCTGACTGACACGATTCAATTAAACTCATGCGTTATGTCAGAGCATATTAATGTCATTGTCCTGCATTTATCATCCTCTCCAATGTACTGCCTCCAGATGATGATATTTCATCTTTTTCATTACTATTAAAGCCCTAGAGAGAGAGAGCGTGTCACGCAAAAGTAGCATAAATAGCAGATCCGCAAGCTCACAACGTGTCGTGACACAATGCATTGTGAGCTTGTAGATCTGGTCTTTTCACTTTTAACCCATTAAGACCTGGAACGCATCTGTGTCACTTTAGATTTCTTTGGCTATTTTTGAAAGAAAAAAAAAAAACTGCTAGGATTTTGAAAACATTTTTAATCACCTCAGGTCTTAAAGGGTTAAAGAAAATGTGAAATTGAGAGAGTATGTGTGGGTTTTTATAAATAGTGAACCAATGAAAAGTATTGACCTGTACTTATACCTTTAAAACCAAGTCCTTTTAGAGCATACATGGACAACAGGTGGCCCGGGGGCCACATGCGGCCCCCACCCTCACTTAAATGTGGCCCGCAGGTTAATATCAGAATAGTGATATATTATTCATTTCAGCTGTTATGATTCCAAACATGTAAACATGACCCGCTTTAATTACTTCAGTCTATATTAGTAGCTTAATGACTAGTTTTACAATTATATAGTCTTTTTTATGTCCAATGTATTTGTATTTAAGTTCATAAAGTTAACATAAGTATAAATACATGCATTTGAAATTAAATAAAATGTTTAATTTTCAGGATAAAAAAAATAAGAAAAAAATAGCAGATCTACAAGCTCAAAACGCATCGCACTGCAACGTAGAGCTTGTAGATCAGATTCTTTTTGCTAATTTTGGGGGTCCTTAGATGAAGAAGTAGGGCATTAATTACGAAAAAAGTAAAAATACAGAGATAAGGGGTTTCTTTACAGTAGTATATGCAATGTGGCCCTCTGGAGTGAGTGTGGAAATATAGTGGCCCTCTACATCATCAACGTTTGCCCCCCTTGTTTTAGATGTAGCAACAGAATAAAAAAAAATGAATACAAATTTAAAGTTTTTCCTGAAAACTTAGGTTAGGATTTAGAAGGTGTTTTTTAAATGGGCCTCATGTCTAAATGTGTTAATAAGAGCTGGTGACTAAATAATATCCACATCCATTGGATCCATTGGAACATGTAGCTTATTTTTTCTTCTCCACATTTCCTGAACAATAACAGTTTTTAACATACAAGGTTTCTACCTGATAGAGACAATGTAACGCATAAAAGCTCTAAATGCAGCTCATCAGCTGTTTACCTGAAAGGTTTAAGGCCTGTTAGATATGCTGAACACGCGCACACACACACACACGCACGCACGCACGCACGCGCACACACACACACACACACACGCACGCACGCACGCACGCACGCACGCACGCACGCACGCACGCGCACACACACACACACACACACACACACACACACACACACACACACACACACACACACACACACACACACACACACACACACACACACACACACACACACACTCTCTCTGCCTCTGTCAGTCAGTAACTAGCGTAGTGCCCAGAGGAATAGACTTTGATCAAGACACACACACACACACACACACACACACACACACACACACACACACACACACACACACACACTCTAACGGGTGCTAACATATTCATGGCCATGCACACAGTGATTGAACACACAGGAGGCGTTCAGAGCAGGCATGCATAAGCATTATTTAACCCGTGTGTGTGTGTGTGTGTGTGTGTGTGTGTGTGTGTGTGTGTGTGTGTGTGTGTGTGTGTGTGTGTGTGTGTGTGTGTGTGTGTGTGTGTGTGTGTGTGTGTGTGTGTGTGTGTGTGTGTGTGTGTGTGTGTGTGGAGGTCATGGTGGGTCTCAGAAGGTCTGATGCTCTGAATGCTGCGTTTGAGCCTGTGTGTGAGGGGGGGGGGGCAGACTCGTATCATCTCGTGGTTGTTTCAGGCAGAAACCTTGTATCTCATTTTTTCAACGTTTTTATGTTTTCTTGTCACTTCGCGCTCACAATATAGCGATTGTGAGCTTGTATCGGCTATTTTCACTTATTTCTCAACAATTTCTTTTGGACATACAAGGTTTCCACCCGACGGCAACAATGTCGTATCCTTGGATAAATATGTTTTTTTGTTCTGTAGAAAGACGACCAATAATGTTGAAGGCGAGACACCATGCAGAATAGGGATGGGACGATAATCGTTGTTAGCGTTTATCGTGATAAAAAAAACAGATTTAAAGTTATTGTGAATTTGTCCTTCGTCATTCACCAGGATGAATTAGCTTGTGTTGAGCTGCAAATTCAGCTCCACTTAAGTGGGTTCACCCCAAAAAAAATATTTTCCCCTATGGATTAGTCACCCCATGGAGACTTGAATTCATGGATAAGAGTCTCCTTTGTGTCTCCTACCAGAACCGCTGCCTACCGGTCCACTCGTCATCAAATTATTGTCTTAGAAATGAGACAAAAAACTAAAAAATATCCATGAATTCAAGTCTCCATGGGGTGACTAAGCACTAAGGGACAAAGACATGTTTTGGGGTGAACTATCTCTTTAAACCCTCTATACTTGATCAAACGGACCCGTAAAGAATGCATTTGGTACGCTCCTATTTCACTCTACACTAATCAATTTACTGTACCAAAATAGCAGATCTACAAGCTCACAACGCGTTGTGAGCTTGTAGATCTGGGGGTTCAAGTGGTTTAACAAATGTGCCATTTTAAGTTTTAACGGATATTTTCAATATCGCGATAATATCGTTACTCGCGCAATTATTTTCGCCACAATAATGTAATTTTCATATGGTCCCTAGTGATGGAACGACCTAATGCTCATTCTGAGGATAATCTCATGTTCCCTCATTGAAGCCTCCTAATGAGCCTGGATGAGCTTTAGACTCATTTATTCATTAACCCTTTAAGACCGGGAACGCATCTGTGTCATTTTTACATTATTCAAAAATAGCAGATCTACAAGCTCATAGCGCGGCACAGAGTGCCGCGCTACGAGCTTGCAGATCTGCTATTTTTGAAAAATCGTGACAATTTGTGCAATTCATTGAATAATATATGTTTTTTTTTAAAGAGAACATGGATAACTCTGTTACAACTTCTGGGGGTCCCTGGAACAACATATTTTGAGATGGGGGTCCACGGCCAAATACATATCATTTGGGGTTTTAGAACCACTGATATTATTATAGCAACACACGTTTTTTTCAAAAAAACTGTCAGGATTTAGAAGACATTTGTAGAATCCCCCCAGAAGCAAAGATATGAGTTAAAAATGTTCCCTTTAAAAGATATATATAAATATTCAAAGATTTGCACACATTTCCACGATTTAAAAAAAAATTGCCAAAGAAATCATAAAATGACACAGATGCTTTCCCGGTCTTCATGGATTAATTAATGCATAATATGTATTAATTAATATCATTATAATAAGAGCCCAGCCCTCTAAATGGTTTTTACATCACAGCGGGGGGTGCACTTATTATTAACATGATTAAAGGGATATTTCACTTAATTAGCGCAGCTTATTACATGGCCAAATACACTAATTACCAGATGTTCTAATTACATGTATTAGACTATAATAGATCTATCAAAGCCTGCTTACCAGCTTAAAGCTTCAATCCGTAATCTTTATGTCCTCCCCCGATGGAGAGAGGTATAATTGCAACAGTAACGCCTGGGATTCGAACCCAGGTCTCCCCGCCCCCCCACGTGGGAGACCAAAATATCTGCCGCTCATTCAAGAGGGAATCCCCACTTGACCAGGGGAGTATATAGGGCTTCAGGCAGGGCTGCTTGTCTGCCAGTAGAGAGACCATGTGTTGTTATTGTGTTACCGTGCAGATTGGTTCAAATAATGTGACCTGGAACGCAACTGTGTCATTTTAAGATTCTTTTGGAATATTAGAAAATAGCAGATCTACAAGCACATAGCGCGGCACCGAGTGCTGCGCTACGAGCTTGTAGATCTGCATTTTTTTTTGTTATCGTGAAAATTTGTGCAAATCTTTTATATAATTTTTTTACTCAAATCTTTGCTTCTGGGGGTCCCTGGAACAAAATATTTTTAGATAGAAAATACATATTATTTTGGGGGTCCTCGGACAGTGGGGTCCTCGGACCCCACTTTGAGAACCACTACTGTCCATATAGACCACTCAATAGTCACAAGCTATAGTCGATGGTGAGTCAAAGCAGGGTCTTCTGAAGGCTGGTGTGTTTAACATGTTGTTGTGTTGGTTCCTGCTCTACAGGACTCTACAGAAAGGTATATATGATCCTGTAGCCTTCATGTTCCTATTGGTCATAACTCTTCCTTCTTTACCAGGAAACATCTGAGACGCAGGCAGGTGAGACATTTCACTAAACAATATGTGGTACATCTCACCTTGGCAACGGAATGCAAAGAATGTTGGCATGGTACGAAGGAGTCTCTCTCTCTCTCTCTCTCTCTCTCTCTCTCTCTCTCTCTCTCTCGCTCTCTTTTGCCCTCTTTCTCTCTCTCTCTCTCTCTCTCTCTCTCTCTCTCTCTCTCTCTCTCTCTCTCTCTCTCTCTCGGCTGCATTCCACACCTCTGCACCATGGGTCTGTACCTGGCACGGTCGTGTGGTAAAGTTAATATTTCACCACACCCTCCCTCCCTCTCACACACACACACACACACACACACACACACACACACACACACACACACACACACACACACACACACACACACACACACACACACACACACACACACACACACACACGTACACACACGTACACACACACACATGGGGGTTGGGCTTGGCTCAACAGGTACTATAAAAGCAGCAGTCACCCATGGCTTTGGAATGCCACTAAACACCTGAATGTCAGACAGAGTTAAAACTCAAAGGCCTCTCCCAATACGCACACAACACACACATGCACACATGCATTTACATGGGAACGTACTGTTTATGTATTTCCAGAGTTTCCTATGTGAACTAGGCAGATGCCAGTTGGTAAAGATGCCCCTCTGGTTATGCGATATCTGTAACAGAGATTTTTTTTTTTTTTGGGGGGTTCTGGGTAGCTGCTGGTCTGGATAGACTTCTCTTTCTTCACAAGTTGGTTTGATTTGATTCATTTAGTACATTGTGTTACATGTGTCAGTGGTGTCTGTTAAGCCATTAAGACCTAGAACGCATCTGTGTCATTTTTTTATTTGAGCTAAAAAGCATTATTTTACACTTTGGCTATTCAAAAATAGCAGATATACAAGCTCAAAGCGCAGCACCGAGTGCCGCGCTTTGAGCTTGTAGATCTGCTATTTTTGAAAAATCGAGAAAATGTGTGCACATGTCCCTAGCTGCCTGCTTACCATGCTATTGTTGTGTTATCATGTGTTAACCCGGCTTATGTTCAGTCAGACCTTCCTTAGGCTTGCTGGTGCAAGTATTTCTGAAGGCACATAGTTAATGGTTGATAAGATCCTCACCAGTTTTTGATGAGGTTGATTCTTTTGTTATATCTCTGCTGTTCGGCCGGAACCAGCTAAATCCAAAATGGTAATTGTTCAGGAAATGAAAAACAAAATATCAATTTTTCAGAAAATGAAGAAAACCTTATATTTTTAAAACAAAGCAATACTGCCTCATCAAACTTGGTATTGTGACTTTATATATTATCAGATACTTGCATGTGTCATTATATTATCACCACTTTACCCAAATCCAGTGCAAGTGGAGTTAGGAGGTTTTGTCCATCATTGATAAGAACAGCTGGTAATGGATCTCAAAGCTCACAACACATCACAACGCATTGTGAGCTTGGAGATCAGCTATTTATGGTGAGCGCCATCCTCATATACTATAGATCAAGCTGAATTCTGTACTTAAACAACTTTTATTTTAACATGCATTGTAAACAACCATGGATCTAACTGTTACCACTGTTGTTCTTCTACAGTTGAGTGCAACAAACAATTCTGCCTCAATACTCAATCATGTATTTAACAAAAGCGATCATGGCACACCAACAATAAATAAATGGCATATAAATCCAAAATACATTCATGAAAAATAGAATCTGTCAAATCTGTAGCCTACTGCACTAACAATAACAACCACAGTTGAATTTACCTATCATATACCTATCAACATTTTATTATCACACTGTTGTGTGTTGTGTGTTGCGTGTGTGTGGTGGGTGTTTCTTAGTGCTTTAGATTGTCATAAAAGCTGTGAAAGTCTTTTGGCATGATCTCCTTGAGCTCTTGGAGATGTTTGAAACAAACTCCTGCACACACTCATTCTCTGTCCATTAACATTTAAAAAGAAAACACGAGCAGATGACCTTTGTGAAGACACCCTTCTCCTCTTTACTGGGGTGACATCTATCAAACCTTGCACATACATTCTCTTCTCTTCCTAGTTTATGTTCTCCCAAAAGCATTGAAAAATCTTCTCCTGTCTGCCTCATACAGAGCAGAGCTTCTCGAGAGCCTGAGAGGAGGGGGGAGTTGTTTGTTTTTGACGGACAGTTTGAGGGTCCAATGGAGTTAGGAGTTTTCGTCAGAGGCGCTTTTTAATACTTTTCATATGTTATTATTTAAAAAAATTACACAGATGTAGAGGGGGTTCAATAGTGTTGATTTATGAAAAAAAAAAAAAAAATGAAAATGGAGTTAGCTGGTCCCGGCTGGACACTGACGATATGCTGTATGGGCGCCAGCTTAGACCATTGGTTCTCAAAGTGGGGCCCGGGGACCCCCAGGGGTCCTTGAGGGAGTTCCAGGTGGTCCCCAGCTAAATGATGGATAGTTAGGAACCAAATGGACCCTTAGGATAAGGATAAAAGGATAATTCCTTTTAACAGGTCGTTCATGAAAGTCCTTGCGGTCTTGTTTCCAATGAGAACCTGTGAGCAATTGGGGTTAAGAGTCTTGCTCAGGGACAAATTTCATATCATCGGCACATATGCTGGGATAGCCTGGAATCGAACCTGGGACAACCAGGGCCAGCTCTGGTTCCCTAGGCGGGCTCACTAACCACTCAGCTATGGCCGCCCCTCTACAGGTCTGTAACTCTGAGAGGGTACAAATGGAACCAAATGGACCCTTACAGGTCTGTAACTCTGAGAGGGTATAAATGGAACCAAATGGACCCTTACAGGTCTGTAACTCTGAGAGGGTACAAATGGAACCAAATGGACCCTTACAGGTCTGTAACTCTGAGAGGGTATAAATGGAACCAAATGGACCCTTACAGGTCTGTAACTCTGAGAGGGTACAAATGGAACCAAATGGACCCTTACAGGTCTGTAACTCTGAGAGGGTATAAATGGAACCAAATGGACCCTTACAGGTCTGTAACTCTGAGAGTGTACAAATGGAACCAAATGGACCCTTACAGGTCTGTAACTCTGAGAGTGTACACATGGAACCAAATGAACCCTTACAGGTCTGTAACTCTGAGAGTGTACAAATGGAACCTAATGGACCCTAACGGGTCCATTAGGTTCCATTTGTACACTCTCAGAGTTAAATTAACATAGATTTTACAATATAAATGGGGGTCCCAGAGATAGAAATGCCATTAAATGGGGGTCCGTAGCCTCTAATGCATGTCAAACTGGGGGTCCTTGAAATTACAATGTTTGAGAATCACTGCTAGAGACGTAAAAGTCTTCTCTTATTGGGGGTCCCTGGCATGTCTTTTCAAATGGGGGTCCGCGAGCTCATAAGTGTAAATTTGGGGGTGCTTGACATGAAAAGGTTTGAGAACCACTGTGGTGTAGATAGATTGTCGTCTAGAGTGTAGGTGGTGATGTTCACATCAACTTCTCACACAACTGTGAAAGAATAAAGAATATACATTCTGGTTTCCTCTAAAACATGTCTCTTCAACAGGGGGTCCAGGACCCCTAGGGGGTCCTCACAGTTACTGCAGGGAGGGCCGCCAAATCTTCTTTCTTTTTTTTAAACATTAAAGGTAGGGTAAGTGATATTTTTTGGTTAAAACAAAAAGTGTTTTGTTAAAAGGTTAAAGCACTATATTCTGATAGTAATCATTGCTATAGAGTGTTTGTTCAGTAACAGGAGTCTCCCCGTCTCTCCAGCTCTTTAATAAACAGAAAATACATTTTCCGGTAGGTGTCAAAATCTCAGCCAAACCCATTTTTAAGCTTCATTTTTATAGTGTTCCAGTTCCAATTTTGCCTGCTCATTTCTTAGTGTCATCACTTCCAATTTCACTTGTTTAATCCTGATTGAGTTCTCTATCCTGATGGGATAAAATTGGAAATGAAACTGAAACTGAAACGAAAATGCATTTTCTGTTTTATAAAGAGCTGGAGAGACGAGGAGACTCCTTTTACTGAACACACACTCTATAGCAATGAGTACTATCAGAATATAGAGCTATTTAACACTTATTTTAACCAAAGAAATTCACTTACTCTACCTTTAACCACTTGAACCTCAGTATCCCTATATATTCTGGAAGAAACATTTGCCGGAAATAGCAGAAATAGCAGCACGTCGCTTTGCAGACCAAGTAAAGAGCCAAAGGTAAATTTTAGTACTAAGTATTGAGGATTTAAGACTTAAATCCTCTTAACCACTTACATTTTAAGTGGTTAAATGACCACGATAATAATTTACACAACACTGATTGTGCTGTGACTGTCAAACAAGTATATGAATTTATCTATGAAATCTATGAAAAACCTACGACACAATGTCCTACAATATGTAAGGGGGGGTCTCTGCTTCATATCTCTTCATATCTCTTCTCTATCTCAGCTAAAAGGGGTCCCGGGGCTTGAACAAACATTGAAGACCCCCGCTCTAAACCCGTGAGTGAGCCCAGGACATAGAAATGGTTCCTCTCTGTCATCAGTGGTGGATTTAACACATTTGGGGGGCTCCAAGCAAAGCTCAAGTTTGCCCCCCCCCCCCCCTCCCCCACACCCCATTAATCAATACTATTGGATATTGTAATGTTCTCATTCAACACATGTTTTATTTTGAAATGGTAGTACTGGAAATAGAAGTTGCCAGGTATAGCCTATAGTTGAAACTATATACTTCACGCTATTGGGATAAAGATCAACTGCTAGGGAACAGGCACTGAATCGTTGATTTTTAGGAGACAGCCCATGCAGGGGGGCCCCTGGAGGCTCCAAGCAATTGCTTGGTTTTGCCAAGTGCATAAAACCGCCCCTGTCTGTCATCAACTGTTTGTGTGTGTGTGGGGGGGGGGGGTACACAAAAAAACACAGAGACAAACGAAACGTCCAGAAAAAGGACCTTTATCCTATGCTCTCACGTTTTTTTTTCCCTCTTTTTTTCCCCGGGCTGCAGGATAATAGCTGTGAGCTCCATCTGGGTCCAAACCACTTCAATCACCTTTTCCTCATCCGTCCCCCCGTCCCCCCCGTCCCCCCCACCCGGTGGGTGCTGACAACAGAAGAACAGGGGTGTTGTTGAGCCCCCATTCACCGAGACTTGGGAAGATTCTGAGCTGAAACTCACACTACTGTATATACGCACACAGAGAAGCTCTGTATTCACTCACACACAATATGCAACACAATGCTAACTCTGTATGAGCCGTTCTGAGCCCGGACCCCCAGGTATTGTTGTTGTTGGAGGAGGGGAGGGGAGGGGGGGACGGATGCCCATATGAAAACCTGCATCCTTACAATGCAGCAGGGGGGGGGGGGGTTAATCTGATTATGTAATATAATTCATGTGATATAGACACACTTTGTGGCGCTGGGATTGTGTGAACGATCCCGAGTAATAGGAAGGACATAAGCCCCCCTTCAGTGGTGTAAAAAGTAACTAAGTACATTTACTCAGTACTGTACTTAAGTACACGTTTGAGGTATTTGTACTTTACTGGAGTATTTCCAATTTCCAATACTTTTACTTCTACTCCACTACATCTCAGAGGCAAATATTGTACTTTTTACTCCACTACAATTATTTGAAAACTTTAGCTACTAGTTACTTTGTAGATTTTCATTATTATTACAAAACATACATTAACCACTTCAGCGCTAAATATATTATTATTATATTTGAAAATAGCCGATCTACAAGCTCACAATGTGTCGCATTGCGACGCATTGTGAGCTTGTAGATCTGCTATTTTCAAAGGATATTTATACATTTGAAAACTTGAAATGGGACATCCTGGGTATTTTTACTTTTGGTACTTTAAGTGCATTTTTATACCAATACTTTTGTACTTTTACTCAAGTAATTTTTTAATTCCGGACTTTTTACTTGTAACTACATTTTTTTTTATTCCTACATTGCGGTATCGATACTTTTACCGTGAGAGCCCGAACCTCTATAATATAAACACAATGCATGCGATGGAGAAGGACGCCAAAGCTTAAAGGAGAAATCCGCAAACATGCACTGAAAGTCCCTGAGAAGCTATCGCTAATGCCGAACGAGCTAACGTTGTTTGCTTATTTCTCTGCCTGGCAACACCGAGTTGCCAGGTTCTGGGAGAGAAACAAGCAACCAGCGTTAGCTCGTTCGGCATTAGCCTTAGCCTCTCATGAACTTTCAGTGCATGTTTGAGTATCATGAGACTCTACAATGAGTAGTAGTAGAGAAAAAAATAACTTTGCATCGGTTATAATAGACGAATTTCCCTTAGCCACGCGCTCCCATTATGCCAACGGAGGGGGTCGAAAAAATGACGACAGGGGAATCGCTGGAAAAAATCAACGCCACTTTCTACGTCAGTAGGTGAGTAACGACACATCAAAGATAACACTTAAAATGTCCGGATTTCTCCTTTAAAGAGTGTGTTCCATCATCAAATTAAACATCCTCTGATCCACTGGTTCTCAACCTGTGGGTCGGGACCCTCAGGGTGGGTCCCCACAGGATTTTGAAATTAAATGGAAAAAAGTAATCAACACTCACTTTGCTAAACTAATGGCCTAAGTCATTTTTTGAGGAAAATTATATTTTTGCCTAAGTCAGCTCCTCATGACACTGGCCACCTCAGGTAAAATCACCTCATCATCTCCTAATTGAAAAGGATCATGCTGTTCACTCCCCTTTTAGTATAATGACCTAACTCCTAGTGTGACCAAAATAGGATTTTTTTGGGGCCTAAGTCATGTGGTTTTGTGACTTAGGCCAAATTATTTACTGATTTAAGTCAGATTTAATCCTATTTAAACCTATTTAAATCTCTTATGTTACATAACTGACAGACAGTGTTATTTCTATTTAAATAGTCATAACTTTTTATAAACATTTTGGGTGAAATAATTAAGAAATATCATATAGTTAAAATAATTATGATCATTTTGGGGGGTCCTCAGAATGAAAAAGGTTGAGAACCACTTCTCTGATCCAGCCTATAAAACCAGCTTACATAAGAGAACCCCTCCTCCTTCAGAAGACACCAGATCACCACTCTGGATGCCATATTGAATCAAGACCAAATGAAGGCATAAAAAAAACACACAAAAAAAACCTAAAAAGCAGACATCAAAGGCTCTGTACAGAGACAGGAGAGGGAGCTGAGATAAACGCGGTACATGGCGGTTAAGCAGTGATGCCTAGAAAAACAAATATCTTGTCCCATTAGAGGTAATTACCAAGCTAAACACAGGGGGCTCAGGGAGATGGGATGTGGGCTAATATGTCCAGAAATAAAAGGCTGGTCCCCTCAGAGGAGCTGCATGTGGTCTGATGCACAGATAATGTGCTCTGGTGGAAGTATACGCTACTTTTACTCAGTGGCGTAAAGTAACTAAGTACATTGACTCCAGTACTGTACTGTACTTAAGTACACTTTTGAGGAATATTTACTTTACTGGAGTAATCTCCCATTTTCAATACTTTTTACTTCTACTCCACTACATCTCAGAGGCAAATATTATACTTTTACTCCATTCAATTTTTTGAGGACTTTAGTTACTAGTTACTTTGCAGATATAAATTATTACATTATAAAACATACATTAACCACTTTAGCCCTATTTTATACCCAGGCTATTTGAAAATAGCAGATCTGCAAGCTCACAACGAGTCGCATCGTGATACGTTGTGAGCTTGTAGATCTGCTATTTTCAAACATTTTTGTACTTTTGTTCATTTTAGTAACATTTTGAACACAGGCCTTTTACTTGTAACAGAGTTCTACATTGTGGTATTGATACTTTTACTTAAGTAAAAGTATACCTTGATGCAGAAATACTGCTAAAAGGCCTACAGTATATTCAACATTTTTATTTGAGTAAAAGTGCAAGTATTGCCATCAAAAAATACATATCAATATGTCAAAAGTACACATTATACAGAATAGCCCTTTTTTTGGCAGAAGTTTCCAAATGTGTCAAAAATCTTTCTAAAATAGCAGATCTACAAGCTACAAGCAAAGTGTCGCATCGCGACACTTTGTGAGCTTGTAGATCTGCTATTTTCGGATACCCCAAATTATAAAATAGGGAGTAATTGGTTAATGTAATGTTGTGTAATCATAATCAAAATGTACAAAGTAACTTGCAACTAAAAGTTTTCAAATAATTGTATTGTAGTGGAGTAAAAAAAAAAAAATCTTATTTTGCTCTATGGTGTAGTGGCGTGTATGGAAGTATTAAAATATTGAAAAATGGAAATACTCAAGTAGATAAAAAAGGTACCTCAAAATGGTGCTTAGTAGTTGAGTAAATGTACTTAAGTTACTTTGTACCACTGATAGCCAGCCGCTCCCCTCGGAGCAGAGCAACAGATGATGGTTTACACAGATAGTGTGGCGAGGCTCCAGGCCATCTGTCTGTCAAACAGGCACTCAGAGAGGTCATCTGAGGGGATGATGGATGGTCATGAAATAACCCTTTGAGACCTGTAACTTATCTGTGTCACTTTTTCATTCGAGCTAAAAAGCATTATTTTACACTTTGGCAATTCAAAAATAGCAGATCTACAAGCTCGTAGAGTGCCGCGCTACGAGCTTGTAGATCTGCTATTTTTTGAAAAGTCTTGAAAATATGTGCAAATCTTTGAATATATATTGTTTTAAAGCACATTTTAACTCAAATCTTTACTTCTGGGGGGTCCCTGGAACAACATATTTTGAGATGGGGGGTCGGCGGCCAAATACATATACATTTGGGGGTCCTTGACATGAAAAAGTTTGAGCACCACTGATATAGAAACATAAACGTTGTTTCAGAAAACTGTTAGGATTTAGAAGACATTTTGTAGAATCGGCTTCAGGTCTCAAAACTCTTTATTTCGAACATGTTAAAGTTAGACGACAAAGTAAAGTAAATGCAATATAATAAAAATACAAAACAAATAAATAACAAGCCTCACTGGCAACAACAAAATACTATAATTTAAATTCTACATGTTCAAAAAGGACTATGAAGTATAAATGTATTTAATCCTACCCCTTCGTTCCTCTTACCTCAGCGTCATCGCTTGACGTCTATATTTTTACATACACCATCATGGTATAAATTTAACCTATTAAGGCCTGAGGCTGCCATTCTACAAAATGTCTTCTAAATCCTAACAGTTTTTTGGAAAGAAACGTATGTTGCTATGTCAGTGGTTCTCAAACTTTTTCATGTCAAGGACCCCCCAAAATGTATATGTATTTGGCCACGGACCCCCATCTCAAAATATGTTGTTCCAGGAACCCCCCAGAAGCAAAGATTTGAGTTACAAATGTTCCTTTAAAAAATATATATATTCAAAGATTTGCACTTTCTTTTTTACACAAGATTTGAAATGTTCTTGATTTTTTTAAAATAGCACATCTACAAGTTCATAGCACGGCACTCAATGAGCTTGTATATATGCTAATGAATATATATATCTGCTAATTTTCTTTGGGCGGTCCCCAGATGATTAGCTTAATGTGAAACATTGTTTTCTCACTCAACGATAAACACAGGGTATCTGCAAAGTTTTTTTAAATGACAATTCAATGACTTTTAATACCAAATTGGCCAAATTGTCAAATATTACGTAAGAAAAAGGCAAACATTTTGAAAATAGCCGATCTGCAATCAATCAGGCCTTGCATTGTATTCATTAAAACAAGTTACATACAGTAGGTGCCGCTTTAATGCCCTAATTTGTCATACTACAGTGACCCACAAAAGTAGCAAAAACAGCAGATCTACAACCTCAGCCACAATGAGATTGTAGATCTGCTATTTTAAAAAAAAAACAACATAAAATGTGACGCACGCACGCACGCACGCACGCACGCACGCACGCACGCACGCACGCACGCACGCACGCACGCACGCACGCACGCACGCACGCACGCACGCACGCACACACACACACACACACACACACACACACACACACACACACACACACACACACACACACATACACACACAGTTTGCTGCCTTGTGCAAACACAGCAGCAAGATGGGTGAGCTGTTATGACAGCAGAACGATGTCCAACTGAATACTCCCACTTTAAAGATACTAGAAGAAGATACTAATCATTATGTTTATACCTGAACTATGGAATACAGCCACCTTAAAGACTACCAATCATCAGTGTATCTGCACCGAGTTGACCTCACACATAGAAGTAGTACAACTAAAATGTGTGTACTATTTTAAAGGGATAGTTCACCCCCAAAAAAGCATTTTTTTTCCTATGGATTAGTCACCCCATGGAGACATGAAATCATGAATATTTTTTAGTTTTTGTCTCATTCCTAAGACAATAATTTGATGACCGGCAGCGGTTCCGGTAGGAGACACAAAGAGTCTCCTTTGTGTCTCCTACCGGAACCGCTGCCTATACTGGTCCGCTGGTCATCAAATGATTGGCTTAGGAATGAGACAAAAACTAAACAATATCCATGGGGTCACTAATCGATATTTTTTTGGGGTGAACTATCCCTTTAAAATTGCTATTTGTCCCAAAATGTTTTGACTGCAACATTCTGAAAAATGTCTGCTATTAGTTTCAAATGTTTTTTACCAAGTTACCTACCATGGCCTAAATGTGTGAAACTATATTTATAACTGCAAATGTAAAAATGTTGGTGGTTTTGTAAGGTAGTTTTTCTAAAGGTGCAAAGTGACACTGTTTACAATTGATTCCCTTTTAATTGTACAATTGACTGTTTTTATTTGACACTTGCTTTGGCAATGCAAACGTATGTTTTCTTATGCCTATAAAGTTATTTTGAATAGAGCACCGAAGTCCTGACGTGACTCGTTCATCCCCAGGTTTGCGGAAGTAATTTCTCTATTGAGAATAACATTGGGTCATCTTAGAATCGTCTCATATAAGAATTGTGGTCCAAAAATAAACACCGCGTGTCGGCGTTATTGTCAGGGAGGAGGTTCTGTATCGTTTATGTTAGTCAGTCACTTATATTTGATACAGTCTGTTTCTGGTGAAAATGTAACTAATTCGGCGGAAGTAACATTAGCGTTTTCTCACCGTCAGTTGATGATTCATATCCATAAGAGTAAACACGCCGGGGTCATTTGTTTATTTTTGGAACACAGTTCTTATTTGACGCGATATTAAATACGTCTATGGGATTCAGAACGGGGGTGGAAAACTGCGAACCAGGTAGACAAACAAAGGATGTGTAAATGACGTCAGACTTCGGCGGTCTATTGAACACACACACGCACGCATGCACGCACGCACGCACGCGCACACACACACACACACACACACACACACACACACACACACACACACACACACACACACACGCATGTGTAGTTTTTTTTATACCAACATGTCAGATAGAATCTTGTAACTCCAGGGTTGTGTCAGACATGATACCTGCATTGTGGAAATAAGCCAGTTGGCATCTCTCCATCTTTCTGCAGTTCTCTCTCTGACAGACATGAATGGTGGAAATAAGCCAGCATAGTAAAGTTGTACTGTACTGTACTGTAAAACACAAGCACTGTACGGCGCCACCTCCAAAGTACTCAAGAAACTACAGTACGTGCAAAACTCACCAGAACCTGATCCAGGGACCAAATCAGTCCAGTCGTCCATGACTGTATTCAGTCAAACACTGAATACATTTCAAGATACTGATCTCCACCAGTGGTGTAAAGTAACTACTGTAAGTACCTTTACTCAAGTACTGTAGCCTACACTTTTGAGTTATTGTTTACTTTTCTGGCATATTTTCAATTTTCAGTACTTTTACTTCTACTCCACTACATCTCAGAGGCAAATATTGTACTTTTACTCCACTACAATTATTTGAAAACTTTAGTTACTGGTTACTTTGCAGATTTAAATTAACATATTTTCACAACGCGTCGCATCGCGACGCGTTGTGAAAATAAATTTTAGTGCTTTTACTTTTGATACTTTAAGTATTATGTTGATGCCAATACTTTTGAACTTTTACTCAAGTAACATTTTGACTACTTGTTGTAACAGGGTATTTTTATATTGTGGTATTGCTACTTTTACTTAAAATATTTGAGTACTTCTTCCAACACTGATCACTACCTACAAGGCCCTCAGCAACCAGGCTCCCCGCTACCCTCTCTGACCCCTTCCAACACCAACCTCCTGTTCTACCTCTCTGACCCCTTCCAACACCAACCTCCTGGACGACATCCCCCAAAACAAAGGAACAGACCTGGGGTGACAGGGCTGTCACATGATTAACCCATTCAATCCGGGAACGCATCTGTGTCACTTTAGATCTCTTTGGGCTATTCAAAAATAGCAGATCTACAAGCTCATAGCGCGGCACCGAGTGCCGCGCTATGAGCTTGTAGATCTGCTATTTTTTTTAAAACCGTGAATATATATTCTACAAATGTCTTCTAAATCAGTGGCGCTCCAACTTTTACATGTGTCAAGGACCACCCAAAATTATATGTATTTGGCTGCGGACCCCCAGCTCAAAACATGTTGTTCCAGGGACCCCCCAGAAGCACAGATCAGAGTTAAAATGTTTCGCTTTAAAACATAAATATAGATTTAAAGATTTGCACACATTTCAAGATTTAAAAAAAAAGCAGATCTACAAGCTTGCTAATTTGTGTCTCCTACCGGAGCCGCCGTCGGTCATCAAATTATTGGCTTATAGGAATGCGACAAATTGTAAATTGTACAGTCAATTTGTACAGTCAATTGTAAACAGAGCTGTGTCAACTTAGATAAAGCTACCTCAGAAAACAGCAACAAAAAAATGGGGTGACTAATCGATAGAAAAAAAGTCATTTTGGGGGTGAACTATCCCTTTAAGTCTATTGAGATAAACCAAACCATAACCTGGACATGATGATTACTCATGTACAGTATTAATACTCCTGAAGAGACATTAAATGTACTGTAGCCTATAGTGTTTTATTGGCGTGTGAACATCTATCCATCTATCCATCTATCTATCTATAATAGCCTCTGTGGATAGCTTTAAAGCACAGCTCAAGACCTACTTCTTCACTCTTGCTTTTAGTACATTTTTTTGGTTGATTTTTAAATCTCTGTGTTGTTATCCATGTCCTCACTGTTTTGCCTGATTCACTGCATTTAGCTATTATTTTAATGTTGTTTCATGCTTTTGCTGTTCTTCTTTGCTTTATTGTTAAATTAGTTGTAATTGTAATTGTATTCTTGCTCTGTAAAGCACTTTGAGCTGCATTTCATGTCATGAAAGTGATATACAAATAAAGTTTAGTTATTATTATTATTAATAATAATTTGTATCTGTCTATATATGACCTGGTAGCATGATACTTTTAATGTATTCCAAATATGGCCATAATGGTACTTTTTACTTTACTTGAGTATTTCCATTTTTCAGTACTTTTACTTCTACTCCACTACATCTCAGTGGCAAATATTGTACTTTTCCTCCACTACAATAATTTGAAAACTTTAATAAACTAGTTACTTTGTAGATCCAAAACATACATTAGTCACTTCAGCCCTATTTAAACTTTGGCTATCTAAAAATAGCTGATCTACAAGCTCACAACACATCGCGATGCAACGAATTGTGAGCTTGTAGATCTGCTATTTTGCATATTTTTTTACTATTTTTTTTTGCTATTTTCAAAAGATTTTTATACATGTTATGCATTTGAAAACTTGTGAAATGGTACATTCTGCCTAATGAGTACTTTCTGCTTTTGATAAAAAATACTTTTGTACTTTTGTACTCCGTCTTTTCCTTGACAGAGTATATTGATACTTTTACTCAAGTAAAAAAAAAGCGAGTACTTTTTTTCCACCACTGGCTCCACTCTACTTCCTGATCCACCTGTTTGTCAGGTAATCCTTCCCACACACACACACACACACACACACACACAGTCATGACAGCAGAACAACATGGACGGGTCATTACTACACACAGTCTAACTCAACCACAGGATCTTATTCTCATTAATAGGAAGCATTCTTCAGTCACAATGTACCGACGACAGAGGAGTGGAACAGTGAACACACTGCTGCTCTATGTGACGCTGCTGGGTGAGTAGAGAGTCCTGTTATAACCGATACTATGTAACCTACATACATACATACTGCTGCTGCATGTGACGCTGTGTTTGGGTGAGTATCTGTTTAACACAATGCTGGACCTCCCCTCCAACTCTACATACTTTACACATGTTTTTAAAGTGTTTTTTATTATAGTTTGAGCCTGGCTTTGACAATGCCAATAATAAGCTCCTTGAGTGTTGAGTCCCTTGAATTGAGTAGCTCAGACAGACAGTAGCCAAACCGATACAATGTATGTAGCCACCTGACGATAATGGGTGATCACCTACCCTAACCGATACAATATGGAACCTCCACACACACACACACACACACACACACACACACACACACACACACACACACACGCACGCACGCACGCACGCACACACGCATGCATGCTGCTGTATGTGACGCTGTGTTTGGGTCAGTAACGTTCGTATTCCTAACCGATCCAATCCACTTTATTCATAGAGCACATTTAAACCAAAGTGCTGTACTACTACACTCAGTAACACATCATATATTATACTAACATACTAAGAGTGAACACAGTCCTACACTACACAGTAAACACAGAGGGATTCAGCACACAGACACATTGCTTCATCAGCAACAGGCCGATACAATGTATCCTACAGGAGCATATCTCACACAGTTTCATGTCAAGGACCTCGCCTGAAATGAAGGTGTATTGGGGCCGCGGACCCCCCCGTTTGAAAACTATTTCGTGCCAGGGACCCCCTCCTCACCCCTCCCTCCCCATAAGAGAGGATTTGTTGTTGACATATTTTCGAAAAATAGCTAATCTACAAGCTGACAGCGACGCGTTGTCAGCTTGTAGATCCCCCTGGACCCCGCCCCCCTTGAGGACCCCTAGGGGTCCCTGGACCTCACCTCGATGACCCCAGCTGGGGTCCCCACTTTGTTCTGATGAAATGTGACTCCTTTCTGTGTTATTATTATAGAGATAATAATGAGCGTCATTATATTTAAACATGGTTGTTATGGTTGTTATAGGTCTGTGGAAATAACTGTAAAACATTATCGGCTACAACCCCACAAGGACATATTATTATTATTATTATTATTACAGACTATAATATAAGCTACATATAGTTTAATCTTCACCTGGTAGCCTATATATATATATATATATATATATATATATATATATATATATATATATATATATATATATATATATATATATATATATATATATAGCCTACCTGTTGGACCCTGTTTACCTTTTTTATATTTGGGAAGGCGGTATCCAGGGTCCCTTGTCGCTCAAAACACTCTCTCTCGTACCGGCGGCTACCACTGTCTGGTCTCGGGCTTATAGCTCGTCGCTTAGAAGTTGCAGAGATTTCTCAAAGGTACCAACATGAGCAATACTAACGCGCGAGAAAGCGGCATTAAAGCGCGCGGATCGGCGATGCCGTTTAACATTTTTAATAATTTAGTAAAATTTAAGCTCCTCTCTCACACTCTGCTCCACTGCCCATGTCCCGCCTCCCCGCGGTGACTGACAAGCTGCACGTCCTACCATAACTCTATGGTCCTACGTTACTGCCTCTGATTGGCGAGCTCCTACATGCTTGCATGACAATCACAACGCGGGGAGGCGGGACATGGGAAGTGGAGCTGCAGGAGCAGAGTGTGAGAGAGGAGCTTAAGGTTTACTAAATTATTAAAAATGTTAAACGGCATCGCCGATCCGCGCGCTTTCTCGCGCGTTAGTATTGCTCATGTTGGTACCTTTGAGAAATCTCTGCAACTTCTAAGCGACGAGCTATGAGCCCGAGACCAGACAGTGGTAGCCGCCAGTACGAGAGAGTGTGTTTTGAGCTACAAGGGACCCTGGATACCGCCTTCCCAAATATAAAAAAGGTAAACAGGGTCCCGAAAGGGGCTACCTACCTGTCATTGTAGGTGAAAGTTTTCAAAAACAGTGAAAGTAGCCTACCACATAGTTGGCCTATAGACGCCCATCTATAAGATACAGGCTATTTTTCCCATTCATTTGTATTACTAAGGATATTCTAGCCTAGGCCAGGGTTTAAGTGGTTAATAGTTGTGTTGCAACGGGGTTAGACGAACATAAAGTAAATACATACAGGTCATAACAGGCTGTCTGGAGGCCAGAGGCCTGCAGGCTGGCACTGGTCTGACTACAGGAATGTACTCTCACTGACCTGCTGCCAAGAAGACTGTCTGTCTGTCTGTCTGTCTGTCTGTCTGTCTGTCTGTCTGTCTAAAATACATGACTTTTTTTATTTAGATCAGTGATTCTCAACCCTTTTATTTTCAAGGGAACCACTGGCCTAGAAGAGGCCCATGATGTCTTAAAGGGATAGTTCACCCCCAAAATGACTTTTTTTTCCTATGGATTAGTCACCCCATGAAGACTTGAATTCATGGATATTTTTTTTGTTTTTGTCTCATTCCTAAGACAATAATTTAACCGGCAGTGGTTCCGGTAAGAGACACAAAGAGTCTCCTTTGCGTCTCCTACCGGAACCGCTGCCTACCGGTCCACTGGTCATCAAATCATTGTCTTAGGAATGAGACAAAAACTAAAAAATATCCATGAATTCAAGTCTTCATGGGGTGACTAATCAGATAGAAAAAAATAATTATTTTGGGTGAACTATCACTTTAATTTATTTGTTATAAACATTCTGCTGCGACATTTGTGTGTCAGTCTGGTCCTGGTGAGCCTGCAGGCTGGTGTTTTTTATCATGTACTACATCATGTATTCCATCTGTACCGTCCTGGTCAACACATGCTGAAATAGAACTCAAAAGTGGGGTCTGGGGACCACCCCAGGGGTCCTTGTCCTTGAGGGGGTTCCAGGGGGTCCCCAGCAAAACTAATTAGTTTTGTAAAAATGTTGAATATTTCAAAAACATTTTAACCCATTAAGACCTGAAGCCGATTCTACATCAGACAGTTTTGAAAATGTTGCTATAATATCAGTGGTTCTCACACTTTTACATAATTGTCAAGGACCCCCGAAATCATAGGTATTTGGCCACGGACCCCCATCTCAAAATATGTTGTTCCAGGGACTCCCAAGAAGCAAAGATTGGAGTTAGAAATGTTCGCTTTAAAACATATATATATATATATATATATATATATATATATATATATATATATATATATATTCAAAGATTTGCTCAGATTGTCAAGATTTTTCAAAAATAGCAGATCTACAAGCTTGTAGGCATTTGGTGCCGTGCTACGAGCTTGTCTGCTATTTTTGAATAGCCAAAGAGTAAAATAATACTTTTTAGCAAAAAAAAAATGACACCGATAAATGGTGCATTTATATAGCGCTTATATCCAAAGTGTTTTACATAGATTGTGCATTACATTCACTCATTCATACACACATTAATACACATTCACACACCGATGGAGGAGGAAACCATGCAAGGCACCAACCTGCTCATCGGGAGCAATTAGGGGTTCAGCGTCTTGCTCAAGGACACTTCCACACTAACTCTGGGAGATCCCGGGATCGAACATCCGGACCACCATGCAGACTTATCCCGTTCACTCCGGGAACGCATCTGTGTCATTTTAGATTTCTTTGGCTATTGAAAAATAGCAGATCTATAAGCTCATAGCACGGCACACTGAAAAATCTTGAAAAAATACATAGGCCTACCTAAAAAAATTCTGAATCCTATAACAGCATGTTGCTATATCAGTGGTGCTCCAACTTTTCCATGTCAAGGACCCCCAAAATGATATGCATTTGGCCCCATCTCAAAATATGTTGTTCCAGGGACCCCCAGAAGCACAGATCGAAGTAAAAAATGTTCGCTTTAAAACATAGCCTGTATATATGTTCGAGTGCCGCGCTATGAGCTTGTAGATCTGCTATTTTTTGAATAGCCAAAGAAATCTTAAAATGACACGGATGCGTTCCTGGTCTTAATGGGTTATGCAAAGGTTAAAATGTTTGACTGATGCCAGGTTCATTTGTATATCTGTGATCCTATAGTTTACTGAGACACTGCAATACTTTTACTTCTACTCCACTACATCTCTGAGGAAAATATTGTACTTTTACTCCACTACAATTATTTGAAAACTTTAGTTACTAGTTACTTTGCAGATATACATTATACATTAACCACTTCAGCCCTATTTTATACCTAGGCTATTTGAAAATAGCCGATCTACAAGCTCACAACGTGTCGCATCGTGGCACGATGTGAGCTTGTAGATCTGCTATTTTCAAATATTTGAGTACTTTTACTTTTGGTACTTTAAGTACATTATGATTCCAACACTTTTGTACTTTTACTCAAGTAAATGTTTTATTCTGGACTTTCACTTGTAACAGAGTATTTCTATATTACAGTATTGATACTTTTACTTAAGTAAAGCATTTTAGTACTTTTTCCACCACTGAAGCAGCCCCACATCAGTAACATGTTCATGTCAAGGTCAGGACCTCCTCATTGATACAGTATGTCATGTATTTCATAAGGGGTGGCAGTGGCTCCTGTGGTAGCGCGGCTTCTTGGGAATTCCCGGTTCAATTCCCTGCTCCCCCTGGACTAGTGTCCTTGAGCAAGACACTGAACCCTGGTGAGCAGCTTGGTGCCTTGCACCTGCGATTGTGTAGTTGTGAGATTGTAGATCTGCGATTTTCTATAGTCCCCTGGACTAGTGTCTTTAGTGTCCTTGAGCAAGACACTGTCCACGGACCTCCATCTGAAAATATTTTGTGCCAGGTACCCCCATAAAAGATTTGTGTTAAATTGTTTCAATCAAAAATGTTAAATTATTTTCTAAATATGTTGTGCGATGCGACACGTTGTGAGCTTGTAGCTCTGCGATTTTCTATAGTCCCCTGGACTAGTGTCTTTACTGTCCTTGAGCAAGACACTGAACCCCTAGTCTGGGAGGCTTCGGCTCAAAGCCTGAACAACAGGGGCGCGGCCACTGAGTTCTGATTCAAATCAACAGCCAATGAAGAAAAGGGGGCGGGATCCACATGCATTGGGTGTTACATGTAAATAGGAGCGACGGGAAGCAATTTCCCCTTGAGAAATTGCGGCCGCCATTGTTGTGTACTGCTGTTTGCCTCTCGTCTGACTTTTTAGACGAGTTGCACAGCTCTCAGACCGGTAAGAGGCGTGTCCGCTCAGATTCTGAGCGTAAGTTACATCCCGTGCACAAATACCAGGGCTCTGGCCCAGAAGTTCCTCGCCGCTCCCGTTAGTATGCGAGGCGAAAAACTTCTGGGAACTCAGATTACTGAACCCCTAACTGCTGCTGGAGAGCAGCTTGGTGCCTTGCATGGTTTCCTCTGCTGTCTGGGTGTGAATGTGTGAATGTAATGCATATTGTAAAGTGCTTTGGACAAAGGCTATTATGTGTCATTTATTTTGCCGTGGCGTGGACCCCCCATTTGAAAAGATTTTGTGACCCCCATAACAGTAGATTTTTTTTGGAAAATAGCCCTCAAAATGTTGCAATGTGACACCTTGTAACCTTGTAGACTGGCTATTTTCGAATAGCTGAAAAATAAAATAGGGCTTAAGTTTTCAAACCGTTCCTCATTTTGCTGGGGACCCCCTGGAACCCCCTCAACAGTGTTGCCATGTCTGCTTATTATAAGCGTCATTGGGCTTGTTTTTCTTCTTAAGTCGCTTGTAAATATTGGTAGTTGAGGGTTGCTTTTTTTTGGTCTTGTTTCTTAATGTTGATTGATTCCCAATCGTTTTTCATGTCAAGGACCCTTAGATTAATATGTAATTGTCCATGGACCTCCATCTGAAAATATTATGTGGCAGGTACCCCCATACAAGATTTGTGTTAAAATGTTTCAATCAAAAACTTTTTTTTTTCTCTAAATATGTTGTGCAACACGTTGTGAGCTTGTAGATCTGCGATTTTCTATTAGCTGATAAAATGGTAAAACTTAGCCTAGTCGCTTGAACTCGCATCTTTTGGGCTTGTTTTCATAGACCTGGCTGCTTGTTTCTCTGTCAACACTGCCCCTCAAGCCCTGGACCCCCACTTTTAGAACCAGTGGCCTTCAGTATACTACAGTATCTCATGGAGGAACCAACATGTTGGTTCTCATGGCCAGGCAGGTGTTTGATGGAAGCCATGGTGTCAGACAGTGTTGACATCAGAAACACTGCTGGAGGTGACAGTGGCTCAGGAAGTCGTGCGGTCGCTTGGGAATCGGAAAGGTTCTCGGTTTCAATCCCCTGGGTTAGTGTGTGTGTGTGTGTGTGTGTGTGTGTGTGTGTGTGTGTGTGTGTGTGTGTGTGTGTGTGTGTGTGTGTGTGTGTGTGTGTGTGTGTGTGTGTGTGTGTGTGTGTGTGTGTGTGTGTGTGTGTGTGTGTGTGTGTGTGTGTGTGTGTGTGTGTGTGTGTGTGTGTGTGTGTCACACATTGTAAAGCACTTTGGATAAATACAGACGCAATATAGATGCAACATTCCCTGCTATCACCTCATCCTTGGAGAGAAGGCAGCTTGAATTGAACATTGAATGAGGTTTTGTGTTTGTGTCTGACCTATTAGATCCGGGAACGCATCTGTGTTATTTTAAGATTTCTTTGGCTATAAAAAAATAGCAGATCTACAAGCTCATAGCGCGGCACCGAGTGCCACGCTATGAGCTTGTAGATCTGCTATTTTTGAAAAATCTTGAAAATGTGTGCCCATTTTTGTATATTCTTTTTTTAAAGTGAATTTTTTAACTGAAATCTTCTGGGGGTTCCCTGGAACACAATATTTTGAAAAATACATATCATTTTGGGGGTCCTTGACTTGAGAAAAAAGAAAAGTTAGGAGAAAAGTTTAGAATACATTTGTAGAATACCCAGAAGAAAAAAAATATTTGATTTAAAAATGTTCGCTTAAAAAAAAATATATATATTCAAAGTTTTGCACACATTTTCAAATACATTCCCCCGCCCCCCCCCCCAAAATACCAGCTCATTTATGAGTATAAACTAATGGTTATAGCTAAAAACAAATCTAAAATGACACGGTATATGCGTTCCTGAATTGAATGTGATAAACTAAAGCAACACAGACACAGTGAAGCTTCTCTCTGCCTGGCTGTTCGTGCCAAACCCCAAGGTGCACGTTTCATTTCACAGGAGGGGTCTACCCGGGGTCATGAGAAAGAGTCAGACAAACACGTCTGCTAACAGGACACGGTGCCACGTGTTCAGCTGAAACATTCTGCCGTGTGGGTGTGAAACAGGGCCATCTGTACCATGTAGTGATGGGTCGTTCACCATCGATTCGTTCAAAAGAGCTAGTTCATTGCCGTGAATGAGCTCGTTCACTTCCTGAAACTGTTTACGTTCACGCTATCGCGCATGCCCCCCCCCCCTCCCCTCCCCCCCCCGTACACAGGAACGGGAGGGTGGGGCTGTACGCACAACGTAATAAAAACGCTCCCGCGATGGTGTTTTTCACTAAAAAATAGCGCTACTGAACGAGAGCGTGAACGAATCATTCATTCATTGCCTTGGAACGTGAATGAAATCGTTCGTCCACTGAAATGAAGTTTTTTTTTTCCCACCTCTAGTACCATGGTGACACCTAGGAGGGAAATGCCTTCCTGGGCTTTACCTCGGCTTTACAGACAACACTGAGGACGGTGACCTCTGTGAAGTCCTCAAAACATCAACAACATCCATCCGGTGGTTCAGACTGGGAACTCATCTGTGTCATTTTAAGATTTCTTTGGGTTATTCTAAAATAGCAGATCTACAAGCTCATCGCGTGGCACAGAGTGCCGCTCGATGAGCTTGTAGATCTGCTATTTAAAAAAAAAAAAAATTGTGAAAATGTGTGCAAGCAATATATTTTTAAAGCAAACATTTGTAACTCCAATCTGTGCTTCTGGTGGGGGGGGATCCCTGGAACAACATATTTTGAGATAGGTGGCCAAATCCTAACAGTATGTTGCTATATCAGTGGTGCTCCAACTTTGCCATGTCAAGGACCCCCAAAATTATATGTATTTGGCCGCGGACCCCCATCTCAAAATATTTTGTTCAATGGACCCCCAGAAGCAAAGATTGGAGTTAAACATTTTCGCTTTAAAAAATATATATATATTCAAAGATTTGCACATATTTTCCACGTTTTTTTTAAATGAATAGCAGATCTACAAGCTCATGCGCCGTGTTATGAGCTTGTAGATCTGCTATTTTTGAAGAGCCAAATAAAATAACACAGATGCGTTCCTGGTTTGAATGGGTTAATAACCACAGTTGGATGTTGTGAGATTTGCATCTCTCTCTCTCTCTCTCTCTTTTTCTTTCACTTCGGGGTGTGCCGATATATCGTCCCGCGATATATCGCGATACGTTTTCGTGACGATATGTATCTTTTTTTTTTTGTTGTTACAATAATAATAATCAGGCATGCAAACAGCCCCGAGGTGAAAAGGGTGACAACATGTTTTCGGGTCAGGTGTCACACTATTGCCCTATTTGGATTCAGAACGGCTATTGTAGCTGAAAAGCTACAAGTTTGCGTCTGAATAATGCAAAAACAGAATTATTTGTTTGCATTTTTTCTCCCCCATATATTTTCATAATAAAAAAGTGCGTATCGTATCGTATCGTATCGAAATCGTATCGAAGTTGTGAGCCAAATATCGCATCGTATCGTTTGGTGAAATTAGTGTATCGGCACACCCCTACGTTGCCTGGTGTTGTAGAGGGTTGTAGATAACATGCCTGTGGCTGAGCAGAGAACACTAGGTGGTATTGAGTAATTCAACCATCCATGCTTATTCATTTCATCTCTGTGAATCATGTTTCCTGTGAACCTGCAGTGGTGGAAAGTAACTAAGTACATTTACATAAGTACTGTACTTAAGTACAATTTGGAGGTGTTTTTTACTTTACTGGAGTATTTCCAATTTCCAGTACTTTTACTTCTACTCCACTACATCTCAGAGGCAAATATTGTTTATTATTTATTTATTATTACTTTTACTCCAATACAATTATTTGAAAACTTTAGTTACTTTGTATGCATTTTGGCCATTTGAAAAGAGCAGATCTACACTCTCACAATGCATGTAGATCTGCTATTTTCAGATGATTGTTATACATTTTGAACTTGTGAAATGGGACATTATGCATAATGAGTACTTTTACTTTTGTAAAACGGTTGTTATTTAGCCAAGTACCCTGTACAAACTCCTTGTTTACGGTTCCTTTTCTGCTTTGGATGCTGCCTGGGGCTGTCAAGATCATCATGACATTTTAGTTGACAATTTATTGTCATACAAGTCATTTCGATTAACAATGTTTTTGGCTAGGGGTGCTCCCATCAGGTTTTTGGGGACAGATCACCGATTTTCTTTCTCTCACAATCGGCAAATATCGATCTTGTGCGGGGGAAATTCTAATATTTCCAAAAGTATTTTATGTCAAAACTGTGTGGGTGTGTGTGTGTGTGGGGGGGGGGGCTCTCACAAAGATGCAAAGCGATATTATGCTATATATCTCTGATTGACTTTTATACCACAGCAGCTCGTCATAGAACATTGTTTCCTCTGAATCGGGTAAATTGCCGATCAGCTATTTCTGCTATTTTTCAACACGTCAATTCACACAGATGAATGGAAACAATTATGACAATTATTTAAGAAAATATCTGAGTGATTATCTCAAATAAATGCTATCATACGATTATGTAATAATTAGTGACTTCACCTCGTATCACTTGACCTAGTTATGACCACCATGCTGACTTACTCTGGGCATTAAATAGTTCTCATTATAAAGAAAAGAAAACATCACATGGATGCACCTGGGACGTATCATCAGTGTTATAGCCTGGGGTCATAGGGTGTTTCGGGTGTTTTCGGGCCCCGACTTACGTCCCAGTAGCTACTGTACCCACGGTCAGTCCTATTAGGGAAAGACAGGGCCACTCAGTCCGCTTCTCCGGAACTACTCTTATCTGCCGGGACTCAGGGGGGCTCTGGCACGTGGAGGGACTAGGCTCTGTGGGTGGCCTCCTGGCCGGGCTCCTCTTCGTCTCACCAGGTCCAGGACCTGAACACTGCACCAGACTCCCCTCCAGATCCAAACATTTCCTTCTGGCGTGATGGTTTCTTGGGCCGTGGTGGTACTGCAGGCTCCACTTGCGGCTTGCTTGAATGGCCCTCCTAAAGGCCTCACCGTGGGTATGTTGGGCTTCTTCCTTATGGAAGACACAGGCTGGGACGCCAACCCATACTGTTCCCGGGATGCCGTCCACATTCCGGCTGTCACTTTTGTTACTGTAAAACAATATATGACAGTATATCGTTTAGAGCAGGGGTGATGCAACTTTGATGACGGAGAGGGCCACTATATTTCCACACTCACTCCAGAGGGACACATTGCATACTGTCTCTCTGTATTTTAACTTTTTTCGCCATTCTATGTCACACCAAAGTAGCAAAAATAGCCGATCTACAAGCTCATAACGCGTCGCAGTGTGAAGCGTTATGAGCTTGTAGATCTGCTATTTTTGCTATTTTTGAATTGGAATCCAGATAATTTTTTTTGTCTATTTTTGATTAAAAAAAATAATAATAAATTTCAAATGCATTAGTTATACTTATGTTAACTTTATGAACTTAAATACAAATACATTGGACATAAAAAAGACTAGAATTGTAATACTAGTCATTAAGCTACTAATATAGACTGAAGGAATTAAAGTGGGTCATGTTTGCATGTTTGGAATCATAACAGCTGAAATCAATAATATATCACTATTCTGATATTAACCTGCGGGCCGCATTAAGTGAAGGTGGGGGCCGCATGTGGCCCCCGGGCCGCCAGTTGCCCATGTATGGTTTAGAGGTTAGGTTCTTGGTTTAGCTGGTATCCTACAGTAGATTACTGAGGCACTACACTGTCTCTGTGCATTCTATGTACAGCATAATGTGTTTACTTTGTTTACCGTAATTCACTCTGGATAAAGAGTATAAATGCCTACGTTGTAAATGGCTTGTACGTTCCCGTAGCGTTTCACAGTGAAGCGATTTAACAATGGAAACACATCTAGATAGGACACAACAATGTGTGTGACTGCTGATTTTAACCCATTAAGACCTGAGGCCGATTCTACAAATGTCTTCTAACAGTTTTCCGAAAAACGTATGTTTCTATATCAGTGGTGCTCAAACTTTTTCATGTCAAGGACCCCCAACATTATATGTATTTGGCCATGGACCCCAATCTGATTTTCTTTTGTTCCAGGGACTACCAGAAGCAAAGATTTGAGTTAAAAATGTTTGCTTTAAACATGTTTTAAAAATAAATAAAAAATAACAGATCTACAAGCTCATGGCGCGGCACGAGATCTGCTATTTTTAAGTAGCCAAAGTATAAAATAATGGTTAAAGTGACACAGATGCGGGTTAAATCCAGTCTCAGCAGGCATGTCACCTCGCAGCGGAGACGGTGTTCCTCTGTCAGTTTACAGTCTAACACACACACACACACACACACACACACACACACACACACACACACACACACACACACACACACACACACACACACACACACACACACACACACACACACACACACACACAGCTGCTGAGTGCTGGCCCGCTGCGCTGAAGCATTCACCCTCACTGCTGAGCAGTGGTGGAAAGTAACGAAGTACATTTACTTAAGTACTGTACCTAAGTACACCTTTGAGGTATTTGTGCTTTACTTGAGTATTTCCAATTTTCTATACTTTTACTTCTACTCTACTACATCTCAGAGGCAAATATTATACTTTTACTCCATTACAATTATTTGACAACTTTAGTTACTAGTTACTTTGTAGATTTATATTATTATCACAAAACATACATTAACCACTTCAGCCCTACATGCATTTCGGCCATTTGAAAATAGCAGATCTACAAGCTCACAGTCACAATGCGTCACATTGTGAAGCATTGTGAGCTTGTAGATCTGCTATTTTCAAATAGCTATGGGGCCGTTTGAGAGCAGCTTTATATGGTCTGACAGGATCTAATGAAGCCTTCAAGCCACTGGGTTCTGAACGTTGGGGCTGAGGACCCCTAGGGGG
Organism: Gymnoscopelus braueri; assembly: GCF_963280865.1. Classification (NCBI taxonomy): domain Eukaryota; kingdom Metazoa; phylum Chordata; class Actinopteri; order Myctophiformes; family Myctophidae; genus Gymnoscopelus; species Gymnoscopelus braueri. The sequence continues at coordinate 56,837,179 of NC_137606.1, forward strand.
TCCTTGAGGAGTTAACGCACATAATCTGTAACTCTGAGTGTACACATGGAACCAAATGGACCCTTACAGGTCTGTAACTCTAAGAGTGTACACATGGAACCAAATGGACCCTTACAGGTCTGTAACTCTGAGAGTGTACACATGGAACCAAATGGACCCTTACAGGTCTGTAACTCTAAGAGTGTACACATGGAACCAAATGGACCCTTACAGGTCTGTAACTCTGAGAGTGTACACAATGAACCAAATGGACCCTTACAGGTCTGTAACTCTGAGAGTGTACACATGGAACCAAATGGACCCGTTCCATTTATTATCATTTTTATTGTATTTTGCCGTGTTGATTAGGTGGTCTCAGATATAAAAAAAAACCTTATCAAACGCGGGTCAGTGCCATGGCATAATGCTTATCTAACTGGGGGTCTGTGGGCATAATGCTTATCTAACTGGGGGTCCATGCTGTGGGCATAATGCTTATCTAACTGGGGGTCCATGCTGTGGGCATAATGCTTATCTAACTGGGGGTCCATGCTGTGGGCATAATGCTTATCTAACTGGGGGTCTTAGACATGCAGAAGGTTGAGACCCACGGCCCTAAAGCGTACGTTCAACAATGTTTCGCTAACCAAAGATGGCATTGTTTACAACCTGGCCTCCTTTCTCCTTTTGTCTCTCTCTGCCCCTCCCTCCCTCTCTCCCTCCTCAATACTTCTTTTCCCTGCTCCTCCCATCTCTGTGTATTTCATCCCTCCATCTCTCTCTCTCTCTCTCTCTCTCTCTCTCTCTCTCTCTCTCTCTCTCTCTCTCTCTCTCTCACACTTTTATCTAAACTGCCCACAAAAAAGTTCGGAAACTTAACTTTGGTCGATTAATTCTCCCCTTTAATAATACCAATTGGTAATGTGTTTTATATCACTTTTATCGTTGATTAGTCACCTTTACAACGAGTTACAGCTTGTAAGGCTCGGAATGAGCAACACAGCTAAACGTGTGGGTAGCGCCCCCCATTTTTTTTGCAAAATTCCCCAATATGCTTCTGTTGGTAATCACTCTTGTTTTGAGCAACCTGCAAGACTGGCACCTGAGCATGGGTTCTGCAACTTTGTTGAGTTTGTGTATGCTCCAAGCAGCAACACTGCCCCCATGTTGCTTGTTTTAGAAGAGAATGCACTTAATACTTCTGGTGATTATTAGTTTTTTGCCTACCTATGTTGAACTTATTGTAAGTCGCTTTGGATAAAAGCATCTGCTAAATGACTGGAATGGAGTGCGATTGAATGGAATGGAAAGATGCCAGGTTTGTCCCTTCAGGATAAGGCCCGTGGTGCAATAGGGCAAGTGAAGCTGGTGTTCCGTTATGCAGAGTGACAGTATTATTTGACGTCAGCCTTAGTACCATTTACGAACTTAGGACCAAGTTATGTGAGACTGGTGAAGTCAACAGGGAAGACAACAACCTAAGAAGACCGGTTCCTCACCATCGCTTCACTGAGGAACCATAGGTTTTCTTCCTAGAGATTTGCACAACGGTACCAAAGACACATGTCAAAGTTGCAGGACCCACGATCAGGTGCCAGTCACACACCTCTCAGCAGGCAGTGGTGGAAAAAGTACTCAAATGTTTTACTTAAGTAAAAGTATCAATACTGCAATGTAGAAGTACTCGGTTACAAGTATAAGTCCGGAATTACAAATTTACTTGAGTAAAAGTACTAAAATGTCTGAAAATAGCCGATCTACCCGATCACACCGCGTCGCATCGAGCTTGTAGATAGGCTATTTTCAAATAGCCTATGTATAAAATAGGGCTAAAGTGGTTAATGTAAGGTTTATGATGTAATAATTTATATCTGCAAAGTAACTAGTAACTAAAAGTTTTCAAATAAATGTAGTGGAGTAAAAGTATAATATTTGCCTCTGAGATGTAGTGGAGTAGAAGTAAAAGTACAGACAATTGGAAATACTCCAGTAAAGTAAAAAAGTACCTCAAAATTGTACTTAAGTACAGTACTTGAGTAAATGTACTTAGTTACTTTACGCCACTGGTCCCGGCCCTACACCCACCTCCTTCCCCTGTAAACCCTGTGATGTGACAGTGAAGATAACAGTGATCCTCTCTCCTCCTCCTCCTCTGTAAACCCTGTGATGTGACAGTAGAGATAACAGTGATCCTCTGTCTCCTCCTCCTCTGTAAACCCTGTGATGTGACAGTAAAGATAACAGTGATCCTCTGTCTCCTCCTCTTCCTCTGTAAACCCTGTGATGTGACAGTAAAGATAACAGTGATCCTCTGTCTCCTCCTCCTCCTCTGTAAACCCTGTGATGTGACAGTAAAGATAACAGTGATCCTCTGTCTCCTCCTCTTCCTCTGTAAACCCTGTGATGTGACAGTAGAGATAACAGTGATCCTCTGTCTCCTCCTCCTCCTCTGTAAACCCTGTGATGTGACAGTAAAGATAACAGTGATCCTCTGTCTCCTCCTCCTCTGTAAACCCTGTGATGTGACAGTGAAGATAACAGTGATCCTCTGTCTCCTCCTCCTCTGTAAACCCTGTGATGTGACAGTAAAGATAACAGTGATCCTCTGTCTCCTCCTCCTCTGTAAACCCTGTGATGTGACAGTAAAGATAACAGTGATCCTCTGTCTCCTCCTCCTCTGTAAACCCTGTGATGTGACAGTAAAGATAACAGTGATCCTCTGTCTCCTCCTCTTCCTCTGTAAACCCTGTGATGTGACAGTAAAGATGACAGTGATCCTCTGTCTCCTCCTCCTCCTCTGTAAACCCTGTGATGTGACAGTGAAGATAACAGTGATCCTCTGTCTCCTCCTCCTCCTCCTCCAGGCGTCTCCTCGGTGTCCTCCATCATAGTGACGTCTCCTCCAGAGCTCCACGCCTCCATGGGGGACCAGGTCACCCTGTCCTGTACCTTCACCTCCACCAGCAGACCCACCAGTAAGATGTCTGTGGACTGGTCCTACCGGCCGCCCAGCGGAGGGCCTCCTGAGATCGTGAGTATATATATCATATAGACTGTATAAAATGAATGGACAGCGTTACGCCCCTAGACTGTGGGATATCGCGATATATCGCGATACTTATTTTTTTCGTTTGTGATATGTTTGTTTTTCCGACTCTGTATTTGTGTAATGATGATTTTGAACTGTTTGGTGCTATTTTATGTGTTTATGAATTGAATACAAGGAGTTGGTGAAATTTCATGCAATATATCGTGATATCGCAATATATCGAATATCGTGATATTATTGTTATCGAGGGCCTAATATCGCCACAGATATCGTATCGTGAGATACCCATATCGTCCCACCCCTACTACAGAGCGTAAATGAAGCCCATTGGTCAGCTGTGTGTAATCCGCCATCTTTCAATATGGCGTCATATCCTGCAGCATGACACCAGACCATTATTGGTTGGGTAGCTTGTCAATCAAGAGCGGGGGCGGGGAATGAATGCTATTGGTTGTGTACTGTAGCTTGTCAATCAAATCATCCCGGCCCCCCCCCCGCCCCCCCCAGAGCATAACCTACTTTATCGTCAATTTTAAAATAAATGGGACCATAATTTACCAAAACGCATATCATGATGATTGAAAGGAGATTTTAAACTAGTGACTGGAAGCATATAGTATTTATGACAATTTTTATTAAGGTAAGAACATTAAGTCTAAAGTTTGTCAAAAACCCGTTAAAATAAATTCTTTCTGACACCTGCAGGGGAAAAACAGTGAAACTACAGGCCATTCATATGAACTGTCTCTTCCGTATTGGCGTCTGCAATTTTTTGGCAAAGAGGACGTATAGGCGTAGAGGGGAAAAAGAGCAGACCAAGTAAAAAAAAAAAAAGTTAGAGGGGGTCCCTGCTTCATCTCTCTCTCAGCTAGGGGGGGGTCCGTTGAAGACTCCTGCATTAGGCCACAGACCCCCCATTTCCTACAGTTTTTTTTTTTTTGTATCTACAATGTAAAATCATCGGTTCTTATGTAACTCTGATGGTGTACAAAATGCAACCAAATGGACCTATAAAGGTCCACTTGGTTGCATTTGTACACCATCAGAGTTACAGACCCATAAGGGCTCAGCTTACACAGCATGTAATCAAACACCTTGTATTCCACTCCTATTGTAACATTATGGAATGAATGGAACGGCTCACAATGCTGCAGTTTACTTAAAGTCCCCCTCCAGATAAGTTTACTTCCTGTTTGTCCCCGTAATGTTCCCCCCACGCTGCATGTGGTTTAGAATTAGCATCGCTATGGCAACCAGGCGGATTCTCCGCTCTATTCACAGCGGTCGTCTCAACAGGTGTGATGTTTACATTGACTGATTGATTGAATACTTCATTAACAGTTTGCAAAGACAAGCACAGAGAAGTACAGTTCAATACGAGGTCTGTGAAGAGGATTTTAAACCCAAGAAAGCACTACGGCTTGTTTCCATTGTGGTCCTTTGCACTCAATTCATCGAAACATTTATTTTCATCGACAGCATTCCTATGTAGGGTTGGGACTCATTAGGATTTTAACGGTTCCGATTCCTTACCGATTCCCTCGTAGCGATTCCAGTTCCTAACAATTCCGATTCCCGATTCCTATTATTTCTTTTTTTCTTGTTTTTTTTCCTGACATCCATTATACGTAGACTATACAAGTACATAATAAACACAAATTCAATCATACAAATGCAGCGTATCCACCCCACACACACTTGTAGGTGGGGTGATGTCACCACAGTCTCTTGCTTGCACACAGCTGAGCCAAATGAAGACGGATGAGAAATTCCAGGAACCGCTTGTCTGGAACCTTTTTAATGCAAATACCATGGTTCCGGTTCTTAAATCTCTAAATGTACTTCTGTGTCCAATATGGTTTATGGTGCCTCTAGGATCCATGTATACTACAGCAATGCTTCTCAAACCTTTTCATGCCAGGGACCCCCAAATTGATATATATTTGGCCGGGGACCCCCATCTGAAAATGTGTTGTGCCAGGGACCCCCCCAGAAGCAAAGATTTGTGTTAACAATGTTCGCTTTAAAATAAATATATTCAAAGATTTGCACACATTTTCACGATTTTTCAAAAATAGCAGATCTACAAGCTCATAGCGCGGCACTCGGTGCCGCGCTATGAGCTTGTAGATCTGCTATTTTTGAATAGCCAAAGTGTAAAAGGTTAAAACTATTGTGATGCTATTTTCACACATTTTGCCGGGGACCATGAGTAAGCATAATAGAGATTTACTGTATATGACAGAATTTAAAGGGACAGTTCACCCCCAAAATGACATTTTTTCGATCGATTACTCAGATCTTTTTTGTTTTTGTCTCATTCCTAAACCAATAATTTGATGACCGGCAGCGGCTTCGGTAGGAGACTCAAAGTGTCAACTTTGAGTCTCCTACCGGAGACATTAGCATCTTTCCGCCGGTCATCACATTATTGTCTTAGGAATGAGACAAAAACTAAAAAGAATTCATGAATTCAAGCCTTCATGGGGTGTGTTATTGATAGAAAAAAATATTTGTTTTGGGTGAACTATCCCTTTAACCCATTAAGACGGGACGGGAACGCATCTGTGTGTCATTTTAAGATTTCTTTGGCTATTAAAAAATAGCAGATCTACAAGCTCATAAGATCTGCTATTTTTTTGAAAAACCTTGATTTTTTTTGCAAATCTTTGAATATATATCTTTTAAAGCAAACATTTTTAACTCATATCTTTGCCTCTGGGGGATTCTACAAATGTCTTCTAAATCCTTTTAGTTTTGAAAAAACTTATGTTGCTATAATATCAAAGATTTGAGTAAAAAAAAATTCACTCTAAAAATATACATATATTCAAAGATTTGCACACATTTTCAAGATATTTCAAAAATAGCAGATCTACAAGCTCATAGCGCGGCACTCGATGCCGCGCTATGAGCTTGTAGATCTGCTATTTTTGAATAGCCAATGTATAAAACAATGGTTTAAGTGGTTACACAGATGCGTTCCTGGTCTTTATGGGTTAATAGCAGTATTCATATAGTGTAAGATTATGAATAATATGTAGAAAGTCCAGCTCTAAATGATTGTGTGAAACATTGATAAAGCAGAACGCTTTTCTTTTGTCCTGCTGTACAAACACACACACACACACACACACACACACACACACACACACACACACACACACACACACACACACACACACACACACACACACACACACACACACAGTGTGTATAGGTGAGTAACCAGGCGTAGTTTGCTCTAGATTTCATCATAGCTGCCCTGCCCTCCCCGCCCACTGTAATGGTCTGATAGATGTCATGGGGTGTGTTCCAATATGACTGCTGTAGCCTCATTGTTTCCTATGTGCTGTCTTTCACCAGGAATGTACATTTACTCAAGTACTGTACTTAACTCATTCAGTGCCACTGAACGTCTAAGACGTAAAAAAAAAAGTTCAGAACCCAAGATATGATGATTTGAAAATGTGCTGCTCCATTCACTTCTTGTTTAACTTCTTACTGAAAAAGGCTGTATCTCGGCTCCTAAGCACTTTTTTTTTTTAAATAAATTTTGACTCTGGCACTCAGAACCAAACTGCCAGAAATAAGTCAGGCACTGAATAAGTTAAGTATATTTTGATGCCAATACTTTTGGACCTTTTATTCAAGTAACATTTTGAACACAGGCCTTTTACTTGTAACAGAGTATTTTTTTATATTACGGTATTGCTACTTTTACTTAACCCATTAACACCTGGTCAGTGGTCTGTGTCATTTTTAGGTTTGAGCTAAAAACTTATTATTTTACACTTTGGCCATTCAAAAATAGCAGATCTACAAGCTCATAGCGTGGCACCGATATTTTTGAAAAATCGAGAACATTTGGGAAATTCTTTGAATTATATTATTTAAAACAAACATTTGTAACTCAAATCTTTGCTTCTTGGGGGGTCCCTGGAACAACATATTTTGAGATGGGGGTCCGCGGCCAAATACATGTACATTTCGGGGGTCCTTGACATGAAAAAGTTTCAGAACCACTGACATTATAGCAACATATGTTTTTTCAAAAAACTGTTAGGATTTAGAAGACATTTTGTAGAATCGTAACCTCAGGCCTTAAAGGGTTAAGTAAAATATGTGAGTACTTCTCCCACCACTGGAATGTACCACTCCTGCCACCTCCTCTGTTCCTCGCCATCTTCACCCACAACTCTGTCTAGACCCGTCTCAATTATTACACAATCACCTGATCGCTATTATTTGAGATAATCGCAGTTATGTTGCATAATCTTCTGAATTGTTCTCATTCAACTATTGAGAACTAATTAATTATTGTTGAAAACTGATCTACAAGCTCACAGCATGTCACGTGCTGTTAGATTGTAGATAGCCCTGGTCCAGAGCGTTATAGTGAGTTCTCTCCAACGCTCTGCCAGCCGCTCAGCTCTGCTCATAGACAAGGAATTCCACTGTCCTGTGAGGGCTCTGTCTTTAGTCAAAATAAACAAAACCACTTCATTACTCACAGAAACAAAGACTGTTTTGTGTTGTTGAAAGTCTATTCTCGGAGGTAGGAAGACCCTCAGCACCCCACCTTCTCTGTATTATACACTTTATGGGAAGAAAATAAAATATGTCCGCGAGACAGAGTTATTTTATATACTCCACTGCGCCCTCTACAGATCTGGTCAATGGTATTTTTTTATTAACCAGATCTGTAGAGGGCGCAGTGGAGTAAATAAAATAATAATAAATTGTATATAATATCTGCTCCGTGCTATTTTTGTTTACAAAGCCTAACAGTCAAACATAAATGTTCTTAATGTTCGATGCCAAAAACACATTCATCACAATTATGTCAACTAAAATGGTACGATGGTGCCAGCCCTAAACTCTGTATAATATCAAGAGGATCCTCATCCATTCATTTCAATTAAGTTGCTTGACCCAACGCCCTATGTCTCTAGGGTCCCAGGACTGCCAGGGGGTCCATGACGGGGTCCCAGGGGGTCCACCTAGTAAAATTAGTTAATATAGTATAAAAATCAGTTTAACCACTACCCTATTTTATACTATTTTATATCAGTTATTCCAAAATAGCAGATCTGCAAGCTTGTGATGCGACGCATTGTGAGCTTGTACATCTGCTGTATTTGATAAAATAGGGGACACCCTCCTTCTGGGTTTGGGTCCTCTGGTTGTACGACTTCATGGGTCCATTTAGGAAGTTGTGGAAGAAGTACTAATTTTGTTTTACTTAAGTAAAAGTACTAATGCCTCAATATAGAAATACTTTGTTACAGGTAAAAGTTCTGGATTCTCATTCTACATGAGTAAAAGTACAAACGTATTGGCGTCAAATTGTGCTTTAAGTACCAAAAGTAAAAGTACTAATACCACAATATAAATTGTACTTTAAGTACCAAAGTAAAAGCAGCCAATATGCAGAAAGTCCCATCTCAGGTTTAAAAATGTATACAAATCTTTTGAAAATAGCAGAGCGACGCGTTGTGAGCTTGTAGATCTGATATTTTCTTGTAGCTGAAGTACAAAATATGGCTTAGTTGGTTAATGCATGTTTTGTCTCAATAATCCACATCTGCAAAGTAACTATAGTTACTAAAGCGGTCAAATAAATGTAGTGGAGTAAAAAGTACAATATACTCTGAGATGTAGTGGAGTAGAAGTAAACAGTACTTGAGAGTAAATGTACTTAGTTACTTTCCACCACTGCCTTTATGTGTCTACATACGTCACAAAGTACCTCCCTGCCCAAGCCTGTGAGTCGAGCCCTTAACGGTTGAGGCCCTTTTTCCCTCGTTCATGTTTTGCTGCAGTACCAGATTCGTCCACTTGGAAATCCTTGCGTCATAAATCCCCCTCCAGAGCCATTCAAGGAGAGTGACACTGTGTCATGTTAAGATTTCTTTGGCTATTCAAAAAATAGCAGATCTACAAGCTCATAGCGCGGCATGCACCGAGTGCCGAGCTATGAGCTTGTAGATCTGCTATTTTTGAAAAAAAATCGTGAAAATGTGTGAAAATCTTTGAAGATATATATGCATTTTTAACTCAAATCTTTGCTTCTGGGGGTCCCTGGAACAAAATATTTTGAGTGAGGGGGTCCACGGACAAATACATATAATTTTGGCATGTTATCATGTTTGAGAACCACTGATTATAGCAACATTAGGATTTAAAATACATTTGTAGAATCCCCCAGAAGCAAAGATTTGAGTTACAAATGTTCGCTTAAAAATAAGTATATATAAATATATATAAGATTTTCACGATTTTTTAAAAACAAAATAGCAGATCCGCAAGCTTGTAGATCTGCTATTTCTTAATAGCCAAAGACAACCAAAAAATGACACACAGATGCGTTCCCTGTCGGTTCACGCATCTGTGTCACTTTTTGATTTGAGCTAAAAAGCATTATTTTACACTTTGACTATTCAAAAACAGCAGATCTACAAGCTCGTAGCGCGGCACTCGAGCTTGTAGATCTGCTGTTTTTGAAAAATCGTGAAAATGTGTGCAAATCTTTGAATATATATCGTTTTAAAGCGATTTTTTTTACTCAAATCTTTGCTTCTGGGGGGTCCCTGGAAACAAGATGGGGGGTCCGCGACCAAACACATATCATTTTGGGGGTCCTTGACATGAAAAAGTTTGAGAACCACTGATATAGAAACATACGTTTTTTTCAGAATACTGTTGGGAATTAGAAGACATTTTGTAGACTCGGCTTCAGGTCTTAATGGGTTAATGAGGAACGCACTGGAGTCTATGAGCGTTTTGACACTATTTAGAGTTACATCATGAACCACGTGACCAGCGTCAGTTCCTGCCCCCTCAGTGGCGGAACTCTCTAAATATAAGGCTCTGGTCTTTATCTCCTTGCCCCTGGAAACGTGACCAGGAAACCCCTCTGGCGGTCAGAGGCCTCAAACCGCTGTGTTCCTGTGTGTGTGGTGAAGCAGTAAATGTGCTCATAACTGCACTCAGCACTGCAACTGAAAGTAACTAAGTACCTAATACTCAAGTACTGTACTGTATTTAAGTACACTTGTGAGGTATTCACTTTACTCGAGTATGTCCATGTTTTGATACTTTATACTGCTATTCCACTTCATCTCGGAGGCAAACATCATACTTTATTCCTCCAATACAATTATTTTAAGAGTTTAGTTACTTTGTAGATTACTTTACATTATTACAAGACATATGACCGATTACCAGTTAAAGGGATAGTTCACCCAAAAATTATATATATTTTTTCTATCGATTAGTCACCCCAATGGTGACCGGTAGGCAGCGGTTCCGGTAGGAGACACAAAGGAGACTCTTTGTACATATTTTTTGTTTTGATTGTATTGCTGTATTGTTGTATTGTGCTTTCTGCTTTGGCAATGTAAACGTATGTTTTCTCATGCCAATAAAGCCCTTTGAATTTAATTGAATTGTGTCTCCTACCGGACCGGAGTCATCAAATTATTGGCTTAGGAATGAGACTTTTACTCCACTACAATTATTTGAAAACTTTAGTCACTAGTTACATGCAGATATAAATACTTGCATTATAAAATATACAGTAACCACTTTAGCCCTATTTTATACATAGGCCGTTTGAAAATAGCAGATCTACAAGCTCACAACGCGTCACATCGCGGCGCGTTGTGAGCTTGTAGATATGCTATTTTCAAACATTTTAGTACTTATATTTTTGGTACTTTTAAGTCCATTTTGATACCAATACTTTGAATTCCGGACTTTTACTTGTAACGGAGTATTTCTACATTGCAGTATTTATACTTTTACTTAAGTAAAACATTTGAGTACTTGTTCCACCACTGATCATATAAGTGCACTCAGTGGTGTAACCCCACACGTCCTGCCCTGCATCCCGTCACAGCGCTGAACGGATCAGTCTCCATTTGCACCGAAGCAGCAAGAGGCCATAACGCATTAAGACCTGGGACGCAATATCTGTGTAATTTTTAGTATTCTTTGGGCTATTCAAAAATAGCAGATCTACAAGCTCATAGCGCGGGCTTGTAGATCTGCTATTTTTGAGAAAATCTTGAAAATCTTTGAGTGCATATTTTTAAACAGATTTTTTTTTTAACTCAAATCTTTGCTTCTGGGGGATTCTACAAATGTCTTCTAAATCCTAACAGTTTTCTGACAAACGTATGTTGCTTTAATATAGTGGTTCTCAAACTTTCGAGCCAAGGACCCCCAAAATTATATGTATTTGGCCGCGGACCCCCATCTCAAAATATTTTATTCCAGGGACCCCCCCAGAAGCAAAGATTTGAGTTACAAAATGTTCCCTTATATATAAGGGAACATTTTGTAACTCAAACTGAAAAATCTTGTCCATTTTGTGCAAATATTTGAACATATTTTGTTCAAATATTTGCACAAAATGATTTTACAAAAATAGCAGATTTACAATCGGTTTGCCGATTGCCGCGCTATGAGAAAAGATCTGATATTTTTGGAATAGCCCAAAGTATGAAATATGGATAGAGTGCTTACACAGATGCCTTCCCGGTTCTAATGGGATAAAGTGTGGTTTGCGTTGTAATTCCATTTGGACCGTTGTGCTGTGTGCAGATCCATAGATTGTGGTGGGATCGTAACCTCGTATATATATATATATATATATATGATGCGAGCGATCGTTCATTTCCTATAGGAGCACTCACGGTTAAGTGGAGGAGCTAATGTAGTTGCGGCTGTAACCGACATGGAGTGCTGTTGGTTTTTGGTCATTTAACATGTAGTAGTTCTGGGTTAGGCCTCAAAGTGGGTGTGAGAGGAGAAGAGAGCATTACGTCTGAGGACCGCACAGACTCAAGTTCTTCAGTCTCCACCACTGATCTCTGTCTATACACGAATCCACGGAGCGCTGCCCTGTAGGTGGCGCCGCCATTGCTGCGGTGTCGGACTCGGTCAGCTGCTGCTAAGGTTCTGTCCGTTCTGTTTACTCTTTACCTGCTTGGCTGTTGGAGCAGCCATACACTACACAGGTTTCTGTACATCTTTGTGAAGTTAGTGTTAGTAAAAGTTAGTAAAAAAGCAGGTGAAAGAGTAACGTGAGCAGTCAGTGACAGCAGCAGCTGACTGACATCGTGCAGCAGCACCTGACCGAGTCTGACCCCCCCCCCCCCCGCCCCCTCATCTAGACTGAGTGGCAAAGCATTGAGCAGTATGGAGCGTTTGAGTTTGGAAGCGCTCGTTGTAAATCACTCAACGGTCCTGCGTACCACATGTTTCTAAATGTCACATGATGCAGGAGGCAGCAGCACGTTGCCTTATTGAAAACAAGCGCCTCCAAACTCTGACACTTAACACATTGACTGCCAGAGTTTTTTCAGAACAGTCTGTAGCCTCTGCCAGGGTTTTGAACGATTTTGGTACCTTTTCGCATTGCCACAGAATATTTTTCTCCAGTATGATTGATCCCCAGATGGTTTCTAATCACAGATGAGATTCAGGTGTGGTTTCACAAATGTCAACGAGGTCATTATGACCTTGTTGTCATGTGTTGTTTGATGTTTGAAAATAGCTCAAAACCAGTAGTTTCAAACCAAAAAAACTATGTGAATTGTTTGTCCGTTTGAATTTTAACATTGAAGTGGATGGAGCAGCAAATCTTTGGAAATTGTTATCTCCTTATTCGTTTGGAATATCGAAAGAGTGTCAATACTAAATAAGTAGAGAAAAAAAATTTTCATGACGTTTTTAAACGTCTTTGGCAGGCAATAGCTGAATTCCCAAAGACGTTTATAAACGTCTTTGGCAGTTAATGTGTTAAGAAAAGAATCACCTGCACAGAATGTATTGACAGAAAGTAGCTCATAGCATCTTTACGTTGGATTTTTTTGAAACAAAAACTTTGGAGAAAGAGGATCATTCAAGCTTTCCGTACAGCTGCCATGTTGGTGAGTTTAACGTCGTTTGACCCATTAAGACCTGAGGCCGATTCTTACTAATGTCTTCTAAATCCTAAAGGTCATTACACAGCGGCGATTATGCGAATATATATATACGCAAAATTCGGACTCATTCCGAATAATTAAAAGACGCTTTTTCGCTTCGCTTTAATAAACAGAAAATGTATTTTATGTTTATTTAAGAGCTAGAGAAACATGGAGACTCCTGTTACTGAACACACACTATATAGCAATGATTACTATAATGATTACCTGTCTTCATATAATCCTCACTAAGGTCCTCACTAATGCTCATGATAAAATGGTACTATCGTTGTCCTCTTACTCTGTGTCTCAGAGGAGGGCTGTGGACACTTCAGAAACCCGTCTACCAGTGACATCATCGATGGGGAATCCAAGCTAATAGAAACTACAGGCTTTCTATTCCTGGAAAGTTGCAATGCAATAATAGAAGCCATTGTTCTCACGTTAATAAAATCTAAATACAAAATTGAAATCTTGTTGAAAAACAAAATCCTGCCTAACGATGATGTCACTGGTAGACGAGTTTCTGAAGTGTCCACAGTCCTCCTATGAGACACAGACCGAGTAGGAAAAAATTGTACCATTTTATCATGAGCATTAATGAGGACCTATTATGTTAAGTCGTCCTTTAAGTTATATCTCTTCTGTTGGAATAAGTGTTATAGAGCAGTGGTTCTCAACCAGTGGTCCGGGGACCACCAGTGGTCCTTGAGGGGGTTCCAGGGGGTCCCCAGCTAAATTATAGATATTTAGGAACCAAATGGACCCTTATCATAAAGCTCTTATGGGTCTGTAACTCTGAGAGTGTACAAATGGAACCAAATTAACCCTAACGGGTCCATTTGGTTCCATTTGTACACTCCCAGAGTTAAATTAACATTGATTTTACAATATGAATTAGGGTCCCAGAGATAGAAATGCCATTAAATGCGGGTCCGTAGCCTAATGCATGTCAAACTGGGGGTCCTTGAAATTAAAAAAAATATTCTCTTATGGGGGGTCCCTGGTATATTTTTTCAAATGGGGGTCTGTGGGCTAATACTGTAAGTGTCAATTTGGTGTTCCTTGACATGAAAAGGGTTGAAAACCAGTGTTCTAGAGTGTTATGTTCGGTAACGGGAGTCTCTCTATCTCTCCAGCTCTTTCAGAAACAGAAAATACATTTTCAGGTCGGGATACCGATTGTATCCAACCAGGAGAGAGAACTCATGCAGGATGCAGGATAAACGAGTGAATGTGGGAGTAGCCTCGGAAACCCAGGCTTTTTTTTTTGTTACAAAAGAAAAAAAGCCTGGGGGAGCGATGCACGAACGATGGTCTTGGACCTTGTTATCTCCTAACCAATCAGAGTGCAGAGGGGCGTCGCTCTAAATTTGGTGACGTCAGCGTGCTCGGTGCACAGGCCGAGGGGGGGAGGGGAGGGGAGGCGGGGACATAGATTGGTGAAGCAATAGGAAGCCACGCACAAATCCAGGCGGCTGTGTTTGGGTCCGCCCTTCAAGACCATGGATTGAGCTCGTAGCCTCAGGCTAATGTGGGAGTGATGACACACATAAATGAGCAGACACACAGTGGGTGGAACTGGAACTCTATAAAACTTAAGCTGATAAATGGGTACTCTCTCTTGATTGGATGACATTTGGCAACCCACCTGAAAATGTATTTTCTGTTCTGTTTGCTAAAGAGCTGGAGAGAAAGGGAGGCCCCTGTTACTGAACACTCTATAACAGCGTTAGGCATCTTTGATGATGTAGAGGGCCACTATATTTCCACACTCACTCCAGAGGGCCATATTTCATATACTGTCGGGCAGACACCTCTTATCTCCGTATTTTAACTTTTTTCGTAATTAATGCCCTACTTCGTCATTCTATGTCGCACAAAATTTGCAAAAATAGCCGATCTACAAGCTCAAAGTATAGATCTCCTATTTCTGCAATTTCTTTATTGGAATCCAGAATGATTTTTTTGCTATTTTTTTTATTGAAATCCTGAAAAGTAACATTTGTATTTATTTCAAATGCATTTAGTTATACTTATGGTAAAGGTAGGGTAAGTGATATTTTTGGGTTAAAACTAAAAGTATTTTGTTAAAAGGTTAAAGCACTATATTCTGATAGTAATCATTGCTATAGAGTGTTTGTTCAGTAACAGATGTCTCCCCGTCTCTCCAGCTCTTTAATAAACAGAAAATACATTTTCCGGTAGGTGACAAAATCTCAGCCAATCAGGAGAAAGTACACATTTTTAAGCTTCATTTTTATAGTGTTCCAGTTCCGGTTTTGTCTGCTCATTTCTTAGTGTCATCACTTCCAATTTCACTTGTTTAATCTATATCCTGATTGAGTTCTCTATCCTGATTGGATAAAATTGGAAATGAAACTGAAACTGAAACGAAAATGCATTTTCTGTTTAATAAAGAGCTGGAGAGACAAGGAGACTCCTTTTACTGAACAAACACTCTATAGCAATGAGTACTATCACAATATAGAGCTATTTAACACTTATTTTAAGCAAAGAAAATCACTTACCCTAACTTTATGAACTTAAACACAAATACATTACACATAAAAAGGACAATACATTTGTTATACTAGTCATTAAGCTACTAATATGGACTGAAGTAATTAAAGCGGGTCATGTTTGGAATGGTAACAGCTGAAATCAATAATATATCACTATTCTGATATCAACCTGCGGGCCGCATTAAGTGAAGGTGGGGGCCACATGTGGCCCCCGGGCCGCCAGTTGCCCATGTATGCTATATGACTATGATTACTATTTGAATATAGAAGCTATTACAAAAAAACTATAGAAGCTATAACAAAAAAAACTAAAGTTTTAACCCAAAAATAACACTCTTGCTGGTCAGTGGAGAGAGACATAGCAGGACTGTTTAAAGGTCAGCTTGTGTACTTACTGTCAGTGAGGGCTGACAGATCAGACTAGTCATTAACACAGGAACTCCCTCCAGCTTCCATGTGTTCCACTGGAAGTCTTGTCTTCATTGTTGCAACATTTAATAATCATTCATGCGTTAAAATCTGATCAGTGTCTAACACTTATTGTTGTGTCTTTGTATTTAAAGTCTGCCTTAATCCATTAAAGACGGGGAACACATCTGTCAATTTAAGATTTATTTGGCTATTCAAAAAATAGCAGATCTACAAGCTCATAGCACGGCACAGAGTGCTGCGCTATGAGCTTGTAGATCTGCTATTTTTGAAAAATCGTGAAAATGTGTGCAAATATTTGAATATATATATATATATATATATATATATATATTTTTTTTTAAAGCGAACATTTGTAACTCAAATCTTTGCTTCATGGGGGTCCCTGGAACTAAACATTTTGAGATGGGTGGTCTGTGGTCAAATCCAAATCAAAAATGTTTTCTAAATCCTAACAGTATGTTGCTATATCAGTGCTGCTCCAACTTTTCCATGTCAAGGACCCCAAACATTTTTTGGCCGCAGACCCCCATCTCAAAATATGTTGTTCCAGGGACCCCCCCAGAAGCAAATATTGGAGTTAAACATTTTCGCTCTAAAAATGATGAGCTTGTAGATGGATTAAAATCTAGGGTGGATCAAAAGCTAGGGAGAAGAGGTGAGTTTTGAGTCTGGATTTGAAGTGTCCATGGAGGGGGCGAAACCTAACAGTGGATGGAAGGCTGTTCCACAAATTTGGGCCAGCCACAGAAAAGGCTCGGTCGCCTTTTTGCCTCAACCGGGCGTTCGGAACCTTGAGAGGCCTCTGGTCAGAGGATCTCAATGGCCGGGTGCTGTCCGGGGGGCCCAGCAGTTCAGCCATGTAGGGCGGTGCTAGTCCATTTAGTGATAGGGTGATCACCTAAATGGTGGTTTGGATACTAGGCGCTCATACCCCCCCCCCCTCCTCTCTCTTCCCCCTCCTCTCTCTCTCCCCCTCTCTCTCTTTTTCTCTTCCTCTGTTTCTCTTTCTCTTTCTTTCTCTTTCTTTCTCTTTCTCTTCTCTCTCTCTCTCTCTCTCTCTCTCTCTCTCTCTCTCTCTCTCTCTCTCTCTCTCTCTCTCTCTCTCTCTCTCGCTCTCTCTGTCTCTCTCCACCGCGTGCACACCGCCGACCCGGAGCCGAGCCCTCCGTCGGTCCTCCGCGACCATGGCTAATTAGCATAGATTTTGGGCCCCGGCCCGGCCCGAAAACTGTTATTCCGGGTGCCCGACTCCGTCTGAAGACAAAGTACCTTATGACTCAGCCTTTATGTGTGTGTGTGTGTGTGTGTGTGTGTGTGTGTGTGTGTGTGTGTGTGTGTGTGTGTGTGTGTGTGTGTGTGTGTGTGTGTGTGTGTGTGTGTGTGTGTGTGTGTGTGTGTGTGTGTGTGTGTGTGTGTGTGTGTGTGTGTGTGTGTGCACTAGTACATAAGTCACAGTGTGCAGACAGAATGGTTTCACGTCACTCTCTGTCAATTGTTTTAATCTGAGCGTTGCCAAATAAACCCGTTGCCCCGGGGTGTGGCCCTTCCCCCCCCTCTCCCCCACCCCCCACGCTCTCCCTTTGTTTGTACAAACAAGTGGTTCCACAACCTTGATAAATAACGTCCGTTTTTCTTTCTTTTTCTACGGCCTCCTCACAGACGCATCACAATAATGTGAATTTCTCATTTTTATATCTAAAGAGGGGGGAGGCTTGATTTGCTCCCCCCCCCCCCCCCCCCCCCCCGCCCGGTCCAATTTCATTAGAGGCTTTTGGCCTTTGTGTATTTTTTTTAACCCATTCAGACCGGGAACGCATCTGTGTGTCATTTTTTTATTTCTTTGGCTATTTTTGAACAATTGTGAACATTTTTATCTGAATTTGTAACTCAAATCTTTGCTTCTGGGGGATTCTAAAAATATCTTCTAAATTCTAACAGTTTTTTTTAAAAAACCTATGTTGTTATATCAGTGGTGCTCAAACCTTTTTCATGCTAAGGACCCCCAAAATTATATGTATTTGGCCGCGGACCCCCATCTCAAAATGTTTCGTTCCAGGGACCCCCCCCACAAGAAAAGATCTTATAAAAAAAATATCATTTTTAGAAATATATTCAAATATTTGCACAAATGTTCAACATTTTTCAAAAACAGCAGATCTACAAGCTCGTAACGTGACACTCGGTGCCGCCGCGTTATGAGCTTGTAGATCTGCTGTTTTTGAATAGCCCAAAGTACAACATAATGGTTAAAGTGGTTACACAGATGCGTTCCCGGTCTTATTGCGTTAACGGGGCTCCTGTCTCTCCTCTGGTCGTATATCAGCGGTGGAGAAGAAAAAAAAGAGAGACCATGAATAAGCATCTGAAAAGCTCAATCACATGAATATCATTCTGCATGCCAGAGGTTTTTATTATAGTGGCACTCTGGCATTGGTGCGCTGCCACGGCCGCCCGCGCTGCGCCGCGCCGCGCCACTACGCCTCACGCATAATTATCTGCCTTCCAGAGGAGAATTAACCCTTTAAGAACGGGAACACATATACATGTGTCATTTTAAGATTTCTGTTGGCTATTCAAAAATAGCAGGTCTACGAGCTTGTCGATCTGCTTTTTTTAAATCTGAAAATCTGTGCAAATCTTTGAATATGTTTTTTTAATTTTTTATACGTGAGTTACATTTGTAACTCAAATCTTTTTTTCTGGGGGATTAAGTAATCCTTAATCATATTCCATCATATTCAAACAAAATCACTGTATTTTATTGGATATTATATTGATATTATAGCTATTTTCTCCAGCTCCCTGTGGTGCATGAACCCCCCACCACTATTGTGTGGGGTGGGTCTATGATGGACCCACCACGCACAATAGTGGTGGTCCCCAGGTTGCTCTTAGTCAGGATGGTGGTCCTTGGGTCAAAATCAGTTGAAAAAAACCCATGCTCTACACATCATCAAAGATGCAAGCTCATTACTGTAAATTATTATATTTGTATTCCTATTTATCATGACTACTACCGGTATAGTAACAGAATTGCTTTGCGTTCTCATGTCCCGGCATATTTTGCCGGGATAATATACTGGCATTTGAAATCCGTGCAAGTTCCCCCCTCCTACAAGCTCACAACGCATCGCATCGTGACGCGATGTGAGCTTGTAGATCTGCTATTTTTAAACATTTAATACTTCTACTTTTGGTACTTTAAGTATATTTTCATGCCAATACTTTTGTACTTTTACTCAAGTAATATTTCGAACACGGGTGTTTTACTTGTAACAGAGTATTTCTACATTGCGGTATTGATAGTTTTGCTCAATTAGAATAATTTAGTACTTTTTCCACCACTGGTTCTTGGTTTAGTCATGATCCTATATTTACTGAGACACTACACTGTCTCTCTGCATTCTATGTATGTGTTTACCTTGGTTATTGTAAGTCTCTCTGGTTGAGAGCGTCCGCTAAATGCCTACATTGTAAATGTACATTTCAAGCGAGCGGGAACGGTGTTACAGACAGACAGAGAGAGAGACAGACAGACAGAGAGAGAGACAGACAGACAGACAGAGAGAGAGAGAGAGACAGACAGACAGAGCTATAAAACCATAAACCTGTAAAGCTTTAGTAGATTGTTAACACTTCACACTTTGTCTTCTGTTTTTATGAAGCCATCATATACTAGCTAACACACACTGACAATGTGTGAGTGTGTGTAAACACAGTAGTAATAAATGCAACAATAATCTCTTTAACGTGACACCAGCCACGTGTGTTTGTTGTATCTATCAGCTGGTCTCCTCAATGAAGTGTGCTGCCTGGCTGATCATTTATCACATCATGCACATTAGCCTGATTTACAGTATTTACAAAGACTGTGAGAAGACAGACAATATGTTGATTTAAAAAAGATTACCGCTGACAAACAGCTGCCCTGGTGAATTAAATGACATAGGGACTAGAGAGGGAGTTGGTCAAAAACTTCGTCCAGCTTCTCCACACAGCCCTTCTTTTAACCCATTAAGACCGGGGACGCATCTGTGTCATTTTAAGATGTCTTTGGCTATCCAAAAATAGCAGATCTACAAGCGGTGCCGCGCTACGAGCTTGTAGATTTTTGTAAAATCGTGAAAATTTTTGCAAATCTTTGAATATATGTTTTTTAAAGCGTTAAGGTCATTACACAACGGCGATTATGCGAATATACGCAAAATTTGGACTCGTTCCGAATAATTAAAAGACGCTTTTTCGCTTCGCTTTTTTGCTTTTTCGCTACATGGAAGCTTGCATTGACTTTATAAGGTTTAAAAAAAATACGTATTATTCGCATGAAAAAATCGCCCCCATTGTGTAAGGACCTTTAGGATTTAGAAAACATTTTTTTAATCGGCCTCAGGTCTTAATGGGTTAAGTGTGTGTGTGTGTGTGTGTGTGTGAGAGAGTGAAAGACTGTGTGTGAATCGTTACATTTGATTCATCACACGTGTCCTAAGCAGTGTTGTATTTAGTTTTTTTACAACCAAGGTTTGTTTTCGCTTGTACTTAAAGTAAATAAAAGACGAGTGTTCATTTTTTTTCATTTACTGCTTTCTATAGTTTTAGCAATTTTCGCAATCCTTTTTTACAGTGGGCGGGGGCATTCGGGCAGGTGGATAAATATGTATTTTTTACACAATACAAAAGGTCCCATGGTCTTTGATGGCCAGATGTGAGTTATTGGGGGCTAGAAGAGCTACTGTAAATAATAATAAAGAAATCGCCGGGTTATTGTGTAAAAAAAATACATACAGTATTTAGCCTCCTGCCCGAATGCCCCGCCCACTGTAAAAAGATATCGCGAAAATTGCTAAAACTATAGAAAGCAGTAAACGTTTTTTTTTTAAATACTCATCTTTTATTTACTTTAATTACAAGCTAAAACATAAACCTTGGTTGTAAAAAAACAAAGTTATCCTTTAAGGGTTGTTTTTAATCGATGCGTGTGCGTGCTCCTGCTCAAAACAAGACTGGTGGGATGGCGTGTTACCGCATCCCTGGTCCTAAGCCTGTATTTAAAATGATGAAGTGCAGTAGAGTAGACGGTGATGGGATCTCAATTATAGTTGTTTAATTCATAGCTGAGGCTGAGCCCCGCTGTACTGTAGGTCTACCTGACAGAACATTGACACAGACCAAATGTAAATGATTTGCCTGTCTTGTATGTCTGTCTGCCTGTCTTTCTTTCCCTAGTGAGTTGAATTCCTTCAGCAGTGGGTGTAGTAGAGACATACTGTTGGTTTGTCTGGTTATTTGTCATGGCAGAGCAGCCGATCGTCAGACATTCATGCCCTGCCTTTTCTTCCAGTAATTTGAAGGTTATAATGGTATCAGTGTTGTTGTTTTCATCTGTTGACACTGACATTTTACTCAGAATCTACCCGTGTTGACTGTGTATCCTACAGCTGAATCAATCCATTAAAGGGATATTTGACTTTAAAAAAAAGGGGCTCATTGTATCGTCTACTCAGGCTTTTGTGATCCCCCCCAGACAGTTTTTAAGTTGCTTGATTCAGTATTTAGATATTTGATATTCATTTTATCAGACACGAAAGCCTTCCTATACAAACCCATTGTAACTTCAAACTCCATTTTTAACATGTTAGATTCATCAAAAACACCCGTTCTTGGTTCTGGTGACTCACCCTGCCCTCCTAATACGTGACATATATTTATTTTATTGTACCGTTTTATTTTTTCATTTTCCCCAAAAAATATAAAAAATAAATGAAAAGAGTCATTGAAAAAACATGGTCTCCTCACGTATTAGAAGGACAATATCAGTCACCAGAACCAAGGACGGGTGTTTCTGATGAATCTAACATGGTTAAAATGGAGTTTCAAGTTACAATGGGTTTGTATAGGAAGGGGATGTCACTTCCTATATACTGTAGGAAGGGGGCGTAGCGCGTCGCTTCGTGCCGCACTAAGAGCTTGTAGATCTGCTATTTTTGAAAAATCGTGCAAATTTGTGCAAATCTTTGAATATATATGCGTTTTTAAGCAAAACATTTTAACTCAAATCTTTGCTTCTGAGGGGGTCCCTGGAACAACATATTTTGAGATGGGGGTCCGCAGCCAAATACATATCATTTTGGGGTCCTCAAAAAAGTTCTGGAACCACTTATATTTTAGCAACATACGTTTTTTCAAAACATTGCTAGGATTTAGAAGACATTTGAGCTACAAATGTTCGCTTTAGAAATATATATTTATTCAAAGATTTGCACAAATGTTCATGATTAAAAAAAAATAGCAGATCTACAAGCGCATCTGCTATTTTTGAATAGCCAAAGTATAAGATAATGCTTGAAGTGGTTAAAATCTAAAATGACAGATGCTTTCCTGGTCTTAATGGGTTAATAGATGAATAGAACTCACTTTAAAATGCTTATTTTATTATATATCTTTTATTCAGCTGCAGCAACAAAAATGAAACGTTTCGACCTTGTGGTCTTTGTCTAGTTAAAGCAAGAACAGGAAATCACATCTTTATATATTGAAAAAAATACTCAAGGTCAGTGAATTAATAGATGGCCATTTTTCAACTCTGCTGATATAATTTTCTATCATTGCATTTAGCAAAATCCATAGAATTCAGCATGTTGTGCAGCTCTTTCTTAGCCTTATTGTATACTTTCTCTAAAGGTAGTCGTCCTCACATGGACTGTCTCTCCTATATCTCCTGCTGCTCAGTTTTTGGTATTTATTCAAATCACACATGATTAACATCATTAATATTAATTAATTGATGTTTTTATTATGCAGGTGTGTGCTCTACACCAGCGGTTCCCAAACGTTTTTAAAGAGAAATGTGCTATGTCCCCAGGACCCAAGCTAGTGAAATTAGCAGATCTACAAGCTCAGAACACGTCACATTGTGAACTTGTAGATCTGCTATTTTCAGTACTTATATATTTTTTTCTCTTTGATTTATTAAAAAATATATATATTTATGAAATTGTTTATTTTTAAAGATGAATTCCTTGGCTTATATGCCTCTATTGATAGGATAGTAGTCTGACAGGAAATGGGGAGAGAGATGGGGAGTGACATGCAGCAAAGGCCGTCCTGATCAGGACTCGAACCCGCGACGCGCTGTCAGGCTATTTTAGAGTCCAGGTGCCTGGACCGCTACGCCAGCTGTCCGGGCCATTCATGAATTTCTTTTGGAAAATGTTGTAATTTGTTTTTAATTTAATCCATTAAGAATCTTTTTTAGATTTCTTTGGCTATTCAAAAATAGCAGATCTACAAGCTCATCGTTCACTAATCGTGAACATGTGTGCAAATCTTTGAATATCTATTTTTCCATAGCGAACATTTTAACTCCATTACAACTTCTGGGGTGGAAGGGGGGGGTCCCTGGAAGAAAATATTTTGAGATGGGGGTCCGCAGCCAAAATTCATGTAATTTTGGGGGTCCTTTTCAAAAAACGGTTAGGATTTAGAAGACATTTGTAGATTCCCCCCAGAAGCAAAGATTTGAGTTACAAATGTTCGCTTTAAAACAATATGGATTTGCACACATTTTCAGGATTTTTCAAAAATGGCAGATATACAATATATCTTGTAAATCTGCTATTTTTGAATAGCCAAAGTATAAAATAATGTTTTTTTTTACCTCAAATCAAAAATGACACAGATGCGTCCTCAGGTCTCAAAGGATTAAGAAAGTATGTAAGAATGTGTTGTTGTTTTTTTTGCGGGGGACATTTTTGAAAATCTTTTGAAATATTAATAATATTTTGTATTTATTTATTATGAAACAAACTATGAAGGGATATATATTCACGACCCCATACAAAATTAACCAGGCTATAGCTCTCATGCATTGAAGGAGGCCTGAGCTCGGCTCTGGGCTCTCCCTAGGCTGGCAGAGGGAGTGTAGTGCCCAGGATTACCGAGACAATTGGCACTGGGTGAAAAAAATGGGGTTTGCAAGATCGTGCGAATAAAAATGTAAAGATAAAAAGCAAGTAATAAGTCAGATTATGAATCGGGGAACATAACCAAACGAGACAGAGCACACAGCAGCTCTAATCCTCTCATGAATCACATTATAGATTATAGGACTTCTTTATCTTGTCTGTTTCATCTGTTCAGTTTGACCCACGGCTTGTTGCTTAGCTGAGAAACAAACACATTTATTATGCCTAATGAAACACAATAGATGGAACAATAAAATATACGTTGTTATGGTTTTCCTGATCGATAACTTTCATATTTCAAGATACAATCCAAACATGCCATAATGGCTCTGCTTCAGAGATGATGTACAGTATACGTTTTGTCAGGCTAACTCGTGATATCCCCCCCCCCCCCCCATTATATATTATATATGGTTGCTGTCAGGCAGAAACCTTGTGTATCCATATTTCAGCTTTTTTATTTTATCTTCCATAAATTAACGCCCTACTTCATCATACAAGGGTATCACACTAAAGTAGTGAAAATAGCAGATCTACAAGCTCACAACGTGTTGCATAGCGTAATAACCTGCTCACAAATCTCCTTACCTCACTATGTAACAGTTTTTAACTCACTAGTTTTCGTGTGTGTGTGTGTCTGTCTGTCTGTCTGTCTGTCTGTCTGTCTGTCTGTCTTTAGCTATTCAAAAATAGCAGATCTACAAGCTCATCTTTTTTTTTTAATCTTGAAAATGTCAGTTTTCTGAAAAAATATTATGTTACTATAATATCAGTGGTTCTCAAACTCCAAGCCAAGGACCCCCCAAAATGATATCTTTGTGGCACGCCGACCCCATCAAAATATGTTGTTCAAGGGACCCCCCAGAAGCAAAGATTTTAGTTTTAGCATGTTGTTTAAAAAAAAAATATATATATTCAAAGATTTGCAGAAATGTTCAAGATTTTTTTTTAAATAGCAGATTTTGAATGTTTTTGAATAACCCCCCCCCCTTTCCTCTTGTTTTGTCCAGTTCTTCCACTTCTCCTCGAGGGCCTTCCCGGTGACAGAGGGTCATTTTAAGGACAGGGTGCTCTGGCAGGGCGGGCCGGCGCGGGGCGACGCCTCCCTGGCTCTTATCAACGCCACGCTCAACGACAACGGCACCTACACCTGCTCTGTGAGGAACCCCCCCGATGTGCACGGGTCCCCCTCCTCTCACACCGTGCTCACTGTCACGCCTAAAGGTACAAATATATACCCTAAAGGTACAAATATATACCCTACACTGTCACCCCTAAAGGTACAAATATATACCCTACACTGTCACCCCTAAAGGTACAAATATATACCCTACACCCTCCTCTCACTCTGTGCTCACTGTCACGCCTAAAGGTACAAATATATACCCTACGCTGTCACCCCTAAAGGTACAAATATATACCCTACACTGTCACCCCTAAAGGTACAAATATATACCCTACGCTGTCACTCCTAAAGGTACAAATATATACCCTACACTGTCACCCCTAAAGGTACAAATATATACCCTACGCTGTCACCCCTAAAGGTACAAATATATACCCTACGCTGTCACTCCTAAAGGTACAAATATATACCCTACACTGTCACCCCTAAAGGTACAAATATATACCCTACGCTGTCACCCCTAAAGGTACAAATATATACCCTACGCTGTCACCCCTAAAGGTACAAATATATACCCTACACCCTCCTCTCACTCTGTGCTCACTGTCACCTCTAAAGGTACAAATATATACCCTACACTGTCACCCCTAAAGGTACAAATATATACCCTACACTGTCACTCCTAAAGGTACAAATATATACCCTACACTGTCACCCCTAAAGGTACAAATATATACCCTACACTGTCACCCCTAAAGGTACAAATATATACCCTACACTGTCACGCCTAAAGGTACAAATATATACCCTACACTGTCACCCCTAAAGGTACAAATATATACCCTACACTGTCACCCCTAAAGGTACAAATATATACCCTACACTGTCACCCCTAAAGGTACAAATATATACCCTACACTGTCACCCCTAAAGGTACAAATATATACCCTAAAGGTACAAATATATACCCTACACTGTCACCCCTAAAGGTACAAATATATACCCTACACTGTCACCCCTAAAGGTACAAATATATACCCTACACTGTCACCCCTAAAGGTACAAATATATACCCTACACTGTCACCCCTAAAGGTACAAATATATACCCTAAAGGTACAAATATATACCCTACACTGTCACCCCTAAAGGTACAAATATATACCCTACACTGTCACCCCTAAAGGTACAAATATATACCCTACACTGTCACCCCTAAAGGTACAAATATATACCCTACACTGTCACCCCTAAAGGTACAAGTATATACCCTACACTGTCACCCCTAAAGGTACAAGTATATACCCTACACTGTCACCCCTAAAGGTACAAGTATATACCCTACACTGTCACCCCTAAAGGTACAAGTATATACCCTACACTGTCACGCCTAAAGGTACAAGTATATACCCTACACTGTCACCCCTAATGGTACAAATATATACCCTACACTGTCACCCCTAAAGGTACAAATATATACCCTACACTGTCACGCCTAAAGGTACAAGTATATACCCTACACTGTCACGCCTAAAGGTACAAGTATATACCCTACACTGTCACCCCTAAAGGTACAAATATATACCCTACACTGTCACGCCTAAAGGTACAAGTATATACCCTACACTGTCACGCCTAAAGGTACAAATATATACCCTACACCCTCCTCTCACACTGTGCTCACTGTCACGCCTAAAGGTACAAATATATACCCTACACTGTCACGCCTAAAGGTACAAGTATATACCCTACACTGTCACGCCTAAAGTACAAATATATACCCTACACTGTCACGCCTAAAGGTACAAATATATACCCTACAGTGTAGGGTATATATTTGTACCTTTAGGCGTGACAGTGTAGGGTATATATTTGTACCTTTAAGGTGACAGTGAGCACAGTGTGAGAGGAGGGTGTAGGGTATATATTTGTACCTTTAGGGGTGACAGTGTAGGGCCTACACTGTCACCCCTAAAGGTACAAATATATACCCTACACCCTCCTCTCACACTGTGCTCACTGTCACCTTAAAGGTACAAATATATACCCTACACTGTCACTACTAAAGGTACAAATATAACTCTACCCTCTCCTTTCACACTACTGACTGTCACACTGTCTTTCTCTCTAACCTGTCTCTCAGCGGCCAGTGTACGGTTCAGTGACATGGCCTCTCTAACCTGTCTGTCTCTCTCTAACCTGTCTGTCTCTCTGTAACCTGTCTAGCTGCCTCCAAAAGGTTCAGTGACCTGTCTGTCTCTCTCTAACCTGTCTGTCTCTCTGTAACCTGTCTAGCTGCCTCCAAAAGGTTCAGTGACCTGTCTGTCTCTCTCTAACCTGTCTGTCTCTCTGTAACCTGTCTAGCTGCCTCCAAAAGGTTCAGTGACGTGGCGGTCCTCCTGTGTTAACCTGTCTGTCTCTCTGTAACCTGTCTGTCTCTCTGTAACCTGTCTGTCTCTCTGTAACCTGTCTAGCTGCCTCTGTAAGGTTCAGTGACGTGGCGGTGCTCCTGTGTTAACCTGTCTGTCTCTCTGTAACCTGTCTGTCTCTCTGTAACCTGTCTAGCTGCCTCTGTAAGGTTCAGTGACGTGGCCTCTCTAACCTGTCTGTCTCTCTCTCTAACCTGTCTCTCTCATAGCTGCCTCCATAAGGTTCAGTGACGTGGTGGTGCTCCTGTGTTAACCTGTCTGTCTCTCTGTAACCTGTCTGTCTCTCATAGCGGCCTCTGTAAGGTTCAGTGACGTGGCCTCCCTAACCTGTCTGTCTCTCTCTAACCTGTCTCTCTCATAGCTGCCTCCATAAGGTTCAGTGATGTAGCGGTGCTCCTGTGTTAACCTGTCTGTCTCTCTGTAACCTGTCTGTCTCTCTGTAACCTGTCTGTCTCTCTGTAACATGTCTGTCTCTCTGTAACCTGTCTGTCTCTCTGTAACCTGTCTGTCTCTCTCTAACCTGTCTGTCTCTCTGTAACCTGTCTGTCTCTCTGTAACCTGTCTAGCTGCCTCTGTAAGGTTCAGTGACGTGGCCTCTCTAACCTGTCTGTCTCTCTGTAACCTGTCTGTCTCTCTGTAACCTGTCTGTCTCTCTCTAACCTGTCTGTCTCTCTGTAACCTGTCTGTCTCTCTGTAACCTGTCTGTCTCTCTGTAACCTGTCTAGCTGCCTCCGTAAGGTTCAGTGACGTGGCGGTGCTCCTGTGTTAACCTGTCTGTCTCTCTGTAACCTGTCTGTCTCTCTGTAACCTGTCTGTCTCTCTGTAACCTGTCTGTCTCTCTCTAACCTGTCTGTCTCTCTGTAACCTGTCTGTCTCTCTGTAACCTGTCTGTCTCTCTGTAACATGTCTGTCTCTCTGTAACCTGTCTGTCTCTCTGTAACCTGTCTAGCTGCCTCTGTAAGGTTCAGTGACGTGGCGGTGCTCCTGTGTTAACCTGTCTGTCTCTCTGTAACCTGTCTAGCTGCCTCCATAAGGTTCAGTGACGTGGCGGTGCTCCTGGCGTTCGTCCTGCTTCCCTCTGGTCTCATCACGTTGGGTCTGATTGGACGGATGCTCTGCTCGTCACCACGGCGCGGCGGCCAATCGAAAGCCTACAGGTCACCCATAGAGGTCACCGAGGGGTGAGTGAGTCGGGTAGATTTATCTGACCAATCAGTGGTCCCCGGGGGTCCCTGGGGAGGAGGGGTCCTTAATGGGTGTAGCTGTGTGTAAACAGAGGTGAGAGGTGTCTTAAACAAGGTTGAAGGCTGAGTTAAGGCTTTGATTTCTACAGAACAGTGGTTGTCAAAGTGGGGTCCGTGGACCCCCAGGGGTCCTTGGAGGAGGGGGGGGGGGTTCCAGGGGGTCCCCAGCAGAAGGTCTTGATACAGCGTCACAATCATTTTAACCACTTTATCCATAGGTTATACGTTGGCTATTTAAAAAAATAGCAGATCTACAAGCCACAGCGTGACACTTCGTGCCTCACTGTGAGCTTGTACATCTGCTATTTTTTAACATTAAAACAAAACAAAAAAATCTCTTCTAGGGGGTCCCTGGCACAACATATTTTCAGATGGGGGTCCACGGGCCAAATACATGTTAATTTGGGGGTCCCTGACATGAGAAAGAGAACCACTGGTCTAGAAACCGTCTCTGTCAGGTGGAAGCCTTGTATGTACGAAACTGTTACTGTTCAGGCTATGAGCTTGTAGATCTGCTGTTTTTTTTCATTGTGAAAATGTGTGCAAATCTTAACTATATATATATATATATATATATATATATATATATATATTTTTTTTTTTTTTTTTTTTTAATGCAAATATTTGTAACTCAAAAGTTTGAGAACCACTGATATTATAGCAACATAATTTTTTTTTCCAAAAAAACTGTTAGGATTTAAAGACATTTATAGAATCCCCCAGAAGCACAGATTTGAGTTACAAATGTTTGCTTTAAAATATATATATATTCAAAGATTTGCACTAATTTTGAAGAGTTTAAAAAAAATAGCAGATCTGCAACCTCTTAGCGCAGCACTCGGTGCCGTGCTAAGAGCTGGTATATCTGCTAATTTGAATAGCCAAAGAAATGTAAACATGGCACACAGATGCGTTCCCGGTCTTAATAGTAAGTTAAGTAAGTAGAGTTTCTCTGCACTCTACTTACAAGCCAAGCCAAAAACCTTTGGTGTAAGTCATAGATTCAGACCTGAATTTTAACAGTCACATTATATATACATCACGGATTAAAAGACTTCAGTAGAATTTACTATTGTAGCGCTGTCTTTACAGGCCTCTGAGAAAAAACTCAATCATTGGACTGCAGTTGATTCAGAACGCTGAGCGACCAGACTCCTTACTAATATATGATGCCAAGAAAGTGCTTCATATCACTGCAGTTCTTAACCCTTTAAGACCGGGAACGCATCTGTGTCATTTTTAGATTCCTTTGGGCCATTCAAAAATAGCAGATCTACAAGCTCATTGTGCGGCACCGAGTGCCGCACAATGAGCTTGTAGATCTGCTATTTTGTTTAAATCGTTTAACATTTGTGCAAATATTTGAATATATATATTTTTAAAGGGAACATTACAAACTGTTTGTAATGTTCAAAAGACATTTGTAGAATCCCCCCAGAAGCAAAGATTTGAGTTAAAAATGTTTGCTTTAAAAAATGATATATATTCAAAAGATTTGCACATATATATATTTTTTTCTTCTAAAAATAGCCAAAGAAAATGTAAAAATCACACAGATTCTTTCCTGGTCTAAATGTGTTAAATCCTTACTCCCTGTGTGTCAAATAATCCATTTCAAAATACTACTGTTGATCTATAAAGCTTTAACCCATTAAGACCTGAAGCCGATTCTACAATGTCTTCTAAATCCCAACAGTTTTCTGAAAAATGTGTTTCTATATCAGTGGTGCTGAAACTTTTTCATGTCAAGGACCCCCACAATTATATGTATTTGTCCGCCGACCCCCATCTCAAAATATTTTGTTCCAGGGACCCCCCAGAAGCAATTTATTAATTATGAAACAATTTTATTTACAATTTACAATTTACAAACAATTATAAAAACAATTTATTTTTATTTTACTATATTTGTCTATAGTCTATATTAGTAGCTTAATGACTACTAGTATTACAATTCTATTGTCTTTTTTATGTCCAATGTATTTGTATTTAAGTTCATAAAGTTAACATAAGTATAACTAAATGCATTTGAAATTAAGTAAAACATTTACTTTTCAGGATTCCAATTAAAAAATAGCAAAAGAAAAATCGGGATTCCAATTGAAAAATAGCCGATCTACAAGCTCAAAACGCGTCGAGTTTCGAGCTTGTAGATCGGTTATTTTTGCTACTCTTGTGTGACATAGAATGGCGAAGTACGTCACTCATTTACGAAATAGTTAAAATACGGAGATAAGAGGTTTCTGCCCGACAGTATATATGCAACGTGTCCCTCTGGAGGGAGTGTGGAAATACAGTGGCCCTCTGCATCATCAACGTTGCATCACCCATGCACTAAGTTCTGACCCATTAAGACCTGGAACGCATCTGTGTCACTTTAGATTTCTTTGGCTATTCAAAAATAGCAGATCTACAAGCTCATAGCGCGGCACCGAGTGCCGCGCTATGAGCTTGTAGATCTGCTATTTTTGAAAAATCTTGAAAAAACATTTTTCAGATTTAAAAAAAAAAACTGTTAGGATTTAGAAAACGTTTTTAAGAATGGCCTCAGGTCTTAACACATCGACCGCCAGAGGTTAATCTCATAATGTACTCACCAGTGCCAAGGTGTTTTTTTGTTTTTTTCATGTCGCCATAGATCTTGTTAAAATCCTTAAGATTGAGCCGTACACGGTCTGTTTACATCCGCGAGATCTCACTGTATCTCCCAGTGAAAACCACGTGTCAAACGGGGCATCCATGTTGTAGTCAGAGCGGATTACGTTAAACAGTGATATGCGAGGAGAAAAAACTACAGGAAGAGAATTGAGTTTCAGTTTCGTCTGTAGAACGAGGGCGGACGTGATCGTCAAAACCGGATCCCAAATAATTCCGTTTCCGGTCATCAAACCGGAAACGGAAGTGGATCAAAAGAATTCCGAACGTGCACCCGGAAATTTTTAGCGCGAAAAGACCGTGGACCGTAGGGCTACGGTCTCGGCGCTTAACAGTTGGATTTAACGGACCGTAGGATTACGTTCTTGGCGGTTAATGTGTTAATGGGTTAAATACAATGTCCTCTTCTCTCTGTGTGCTGTTCACCAGGGAGGAGTATGCAGTCAAGTCCATGAGAGGCAAGGAGAAGAAGATGTCATGCTGTGACATATATCTGATGGTACAGTACAGTTCATTATCTCCTCTGTTATATGTGACTATAGTCCATACCCGGTCCACGCATGTGCACTTTGATCATTCATCCCATAGCTCGCGGGGACATCCCATAGCTGGGCAGCCGTAACTAACCTGACTCAGTCAAATGGAAGAAGCTTTGCGACACACATTTTGTTTCACAGCCTACTTCCATCTGAGACTCCTGAAGCAGAATCGATGACAGACGGCATTTTCACTTTTTTCAAGCTACTTGGCAGGTGATTGGATGATCCCGCCCCTAGCAGCCGCTGATTGGTTCTAACACGCAGCGGACCGGTCAGCTTCACTCCCTGAGCGATCCCAGACATCCTTCCTGAAATCAAATGCAAATGACATTTCCGGAGGGAGGGGGGTTTACCAGGCTAAACCGTAACTAGGCATGGGACGATATACGATATTATCGTATATCGCAATAAAAAATGTCCACGATAACAGTATCGCGGGGTACTGTAATTATCGCGAAAATTATCAGGCTTTTGGGAGCACCCCGGACAGTTGCTTGATTCAGTATTTTGATATTATATATATATATATATATATTCCTTTTATAGACACGCCCCTCTCTCTAGTCTTAACATTACCTGCCAAGATATTAAACATTGTTTTTTTATCCCCTTGCCAGTGTAATTACCTTAATCCGACGATCTTTGAATCTCAGTGGAAGCTAGATTGTGTACAAAAAAAAGTCCCTGTGAGAAGGCGGAGGGATCTGTGTGTCCATTGGAACAATAACATTCCAGCGCCGATCGGTCATTTTGGGGCTATGGCCCGTTGAAAACGGGTGGTTTTCAATGCAAAAAAAAAAGAAACTGAGTTAGGAGTGTTTTTCTAAAAATCCCATAGTCAGGGTGGATGGATGTGATGTTTTTTTGGAATGACGTCACATCCACATACTTCTTCTCTGAGTGACGATGGATCATCCCAAAGCTGTGTTAGGGCGCCCCTTGTGGAGTTTTCCCCCAAAAAAAAAATTGATAATAGAACGACTTTGTGTCTTGGCAGGCAACGTGTTAACCCTTTAAGACCTGGAACGCATCTGTGTCACTTTAGATTTCTTTGGCTATTCAAAAATAGCAGATCTACAAGCTCATAGCGCGGCACCGAGTGCCGCACTACGAGCTTGTAGATCTGCTATTTTGGAAAAATCTTGAATTTTTTTTTTGTTAGGATTTAGATTTTTTTAAAGAATCGCCTCAGGTCTTAATGGGTTAATTTGGTAAATCCATCCATCCACCCACTTATCCATCCAGCCATCCATCCAGCCATCCATCTTCATCCACTTGTCCAGAGGGTCGTGGAGGTAACAGTTCCAGCAGAGAATCCGTCTTCCCACATGAGCCACTTAGCTCTGGGTATAATCTCCACTGGTCCTTGGTCTACACATGACACTGTGAACCACATGATGTTTTTATGTTTCCTCTTCGTCTGCATTTTCTCTTGAGGGCCATCATCTTCCTCTTCATCATCTTTCTCTGATATGCTTGGACCCCGTTGCCACTTGCAGTTTGTTTGTTTGTTTGTTGTCTCCGCCAGAGGTGGAGAGTATGTTTTCTTTCTTGTCCTTCCGTGTGTCCCCCCGTCTCAGCCAAGCTAACATTGGTCAAGCTTCGCGTGATACGTGACAATATTGTTGTCACCAATGCTCTGATTGGCTAGCGAGACGCATGATGACATAGAAACCTATAAATAGGTGACGCACTTAAAAAAAATCATTTATATTTTTTGAAGTAAGCTTCCATCAGCCAAGCTAACATTGGTCAAGTGACACGTGACAATATGTAATATAAATAGGTAAGACAGGATTAATCAGGAACAGTACTGGCGGAGACCTCTGCTCCGAGGAGCACATTTTCTAGTTTGTTTGTTTATTTATTTATTGCCGGACCCAGGGGGTCTGGCTTACATGAGGCTTTGTACCTGTTTTCTCCATACATGGGCATGGTCACTTTGTCCTTAGGCCCCAGCCATAAAAGTCTGTCCCCCTTTCGTCCATACAGTACATGGGCATGTTTTGTACCTGTTTTCTCCATACATGGGCATGTTTTGTACCTGTTTTCTCCATACATGGGCAAAAAAAACAGGTTTTGGTCACTTTGTCCTTAGGCCCCAGCCATAAAAGTCTGTCCCCCTTTCGTCCATACATGGGCATAGACACAGGCTGACACGTCATGTGAAGTCTGGGTCAGAACCAGGTCTCGTGGTCTTGTTTAAATGGGACCACAGTTTGTTTCTCTTTTTATAGGGCTATGTTAGGTTTTCAGTTAATTGTTGGTAGTCATGGCAGCCAGTTCCCACCTGATGTTATGTGGGAGTTCAGACTGCTGACACACCATACTGAATAACTGCTAGCTTGCATAATGTCTTCAGATTAGGACTTAGATGATACGATCTCCCACCATGCAACAGCACATCCAAGTCATCCTACACGGGCCTTTCCCTTTGGGCTCAACCTTCTTCCATGAATGGGTCTGTGGATTGAAGTTCCACAGATCATTGAAGCATTTCATCGAGTTGCTGCCGCCAAATATGTACAGCTCTCCATTGTAGGCAAAGGCTGAATGAGCCCCGCATCCTTCCGGAAGAATCTGTGCAGAAGGTGTGCTCAGCCAGCAGTTGGTCTCTGTGTCAAACACTCTGACCTTGTTGTTGTAGACGTCCCACTGGACCCCCCTGCCGCCCCCAAATACAAACATCTTTGTCCCGATGATAGTGGCAGAGTGATCTGATGAAACGGGTGCAGGAGTTCCTCTGGTGTTAATTAAAGACCAGACCATTGTGGTGGTGTCCAACTTGTAGATGTCATTAGTGTCAGTCAGCTGTTTGAATCCTCCATAAATATACACAACCTTCCTCAAGACACAGGCTGAGTGGTTCATCCTCCCCTCTGGAACGGTATCAGAAATATTGGGTTTGGACCATCTGTGGTTGTCAACATCAAATGAATAAAGCACGTTACAGTAAGGATATGTAGACAATATCTTCTACCAGAACAGCCGTGTGGCCCACGCGCACGCAGGGAACCTCAAGGTGATGTTCTCCTCCTTCAGTTTTCACTGTGGTCAACTTCCTCCAGCGTAGAGACAGTGTGTTGAAGATGTGGACATCAATCTGATCACTGTTGTTGTTACCGTATCCTCCAAAAGAGTACAGCTTGTGTCCGACTACCACAGCAGCCGGCCAGGAAAGCCTATGTCCTCCTTTCAGATGTATCGTCCAGTGAAACATTTCACACACCAGCACCACTGTGAATCAGTGCAACTAATTTACAGAAGAGGTTGGAAGGCAAGGCAATGTGTTGGTAACAGTTTCTGAATGGTGTTGTGTTGGGAAATACAATGAAAACATTTAAAAGGACAATTATGTTGAATGTGATGACGATGGTGTGATGTCATTCCTTGATGACATCATTATTATGGAATAGCAAATGACGTTACTCAAAGTGAATGGCCATTTTAGCAAAATCTGTAATCTGAAATGTGCTAATAATAAGATGTTTGTCAGTACTATGACACCAGTACTATGACATCAGTCATCCATATTTGGGCATATTGAGATAAAGACACACAGACAGATATGCAGAGATGTAGAAAGGCAACACCTCTGGAAACAGAGTGTTTGTGGACTGGTAAAGAGTTTGAGGCTCAATGCTCAGGAAGAGCTTCTACCCAGCAGCTGTTAACACATCGGGTGCCAAACACGGTCTGAACCGTGATTGCACCGAGTAGCGCTTTGGTGCCGAAAACGGTCTGAACCGTGTTTTCAGTCTCTCTTTTTTCTTTTTTTTTTTCACACGGGAGGGGCTGGAGCAGCTCTGGAATCACCCACGGTGTTTCTGAGAAGGAAGGGCCTTATAGATCACTGTGCCAAAACACATGGCTCCCCATCCGCTTCCGTTCTATCTCCTTCTCTAAAACCCCTATAACTCCGAAACTTTTTACGTTGGGGAAAACGACTCATTTTGTATGGGCGATCGCTTTGCCAATGTGACCCGCGTGAAAGATGTTATCGTTCCAGCCGTTAGCCAGGACCATCTTGCAAAATGCATGCATTCTTTTTTTCCCCATGGATTGCTCGTCTTAGAGTCTACAGCTTAAAACAGCGCCGCGCAGCTCAATGGTGAGATTTCTGGCACCGAACGTAATCTGTTCTGGCACCGAATGTGTTAAAGAGGTGGTGCCATGTTTTTGCACTTTTTCTGTTTTTCATGTGTCTATGAGGTTGATAGAACTTCATTAAGCCCCCCGGTGGTGTTTTTATTGTGTTTTATGTCTTCTCTGACTATTTGGAGTTTCTTCCTGGAGGCTGAAACCTTGAGGGTCAAACGTGCCAATAGAGAAACAGCGCTTTAGTGACATCACAAAGCCATACCCTCCCCCTCATTATCATAACACAACAGGTGTGGGCATGAGGAGGAGGAGGGACTAGGACAGGTGGGTGGTGCTAAGGTGGTGGAGGAGGTGCTAAGGTGAGAACCAGGTATACTTAATGAACTGGAGGCGTGTACACATAAAAACAACATTTTAACACTTACTGTACAATTTTTTTTTTTTTGAAAAAAATCCTTACATAATAATAATACCTTATGATCAGGTTTTAGGGTTGAAAAATATCATGGCACCCCGTCTTTAAGAGTCATAAACAACGACATGGTCAGTTCCTGTCTTTCTAGAATTATATCTAATCTTCTTCATCTCCCCCCCTCTAAGATATCTAAGATATACAAAGTGGCATTTTAAGATTTTTAAGCATATTTACATTATCGAGATAATATCGTAAATCGCAATGATTTTGGTCACAATCATCGTGACGTGACAATTTCATATCTACCCATCCCTAGCCGTAACCATGGCGACATTCTTTTACATGAAAACCCTAATAAACAGCTGACAGTTGGGGAAAGCGAAAAACAGGCTTTGCTCTTCCGTGCGCATGGCTAATGGTCAATGGCTGTGTGTGCAAATGCAGATCAATTGCTCCAGACACGGAGGAGAAACCGGGCAGAGCAGTTTTGGGCTCACCACCCTCACACAACCCTGACAGAGCTTTGGTCAATCATAGGAGAATAGTACAGTTCATTATCTCCTCTGTTATAAGTGATAGTACAGTTCATTATCTCCTCTGTTATAAGTGATAGTACAGTTCATTATCACCTCTGTTATAAGTGATAGTACAGTTCATTATCACCTCTGTTATAAGTGATAGTACAGTTCATTATCTCCTGTTATAAGTGATAGTACAGTTCATTATCACCTGTTATAAGTGATAGTACAGTTCATTATCTCCTCTGTTATAAGTGATAGTACAGTTCATTATCTCCTCTGTTAAAAGTGATAGTACAGTTCATTATCTCCTGTTATAAGTGATAGTACAGTTCATTATCACCTCTGTTATAAGTGATAGTACAGTTCATTATCTCATCTGTTATAAGTGATAGTACAGTTCATTATCACCTCTGTTATAAGTGATAGTAAAGTTCATTATCACCTCTGTTATAAGTGATAGTACAGTTCATTATCTCCTCTGTTATAAGTGATAGTACAGTTCATTATCTCCTCTGTTATAAGTGATAGTACAGTTCATTATCTCCTCTGTTATAAGTGATAGTACAGTTCATTATCTCCTCTGTTATAAGTGATAGTACAGTTCATTATCTCCTCTGTTATAAGTGATAGTAAAGTTCATTATCACCTCTGTTATAAGTGATAGTACAGTTCATTATCTCCTCTGTTATAAGTGATAGTACAGTTCATTATCTCCTGTTATAAGTGATAGTACAGTTCATTATCTCTGTTATAAGTGATAGTACAGTTCATTATCTCCTGTTATAAGTGATAGTACAGTTCATTATCTCCTCTGTTATAAGTGATAGTACAGTTCATTATCTCCTCTGTTATAAGTGATAGTAAAGTTCATTATCACCTCTGTTATAAGTGATAGTACAGTTCATTATCTCCTCTGTTATAAGTGATAGTACAGTTCATTATCTCCTCTGTTATAAGTGATAGTTCCAGGGGGTCCCCAGCTAAATGATTGTTTTAAATCAGTAAAGATGTGAGGTGACAATGATGATTGTTTTAAACAATCATCTCTATTGTCACCTCACATCTTTACTGTTTTAAAGCAGTAAAGATGTGAGGTGACAATAGAGATGATTGTTTTAAAGCAGTAAAGATGAGAGGTGACAATAGAGTGATTGTTTTAAAGTAGTAAAGATGTGATGTGACAATAGAGTGATTGTTTTAAAGCAGTAAAGATGTGAGGTGACAATAGAGATGATTGTTTTAAAGCAGTAAAGATGTGAGGTGACAATAGAGATGATTGTTTTAAAGCAGTAAAGATGTGAGGTGACAATAGAGATGATTGTTTTAAAGCAGTAGAGATGAGAGGTGACAATAGAGATGATTGTTTTAAAGCAGTAAAGATGTGAGGTGACAATAGAGATGATTGTTTTAAAGCAGTAAAGATGTGAGGTGACAATAGAGATGATTGTTTTAAAGCAGTAAAGATGTGAGGTGACAATAGAGATGATTGTTTTAAAGCAGTAAAGATGAGAGGTGACAATAGAGTGATTGTTTTAAAGCAGTAAAGATGAGAGGTGACAATAGAGATGATTGTTTTAAAACAGTAAAGATGAGAGGTGACAATAGAGATGATTGTTTTAAAGCAGTAAAGATGAGAGGTGACAATAGAGATGATTGTTTTAAAACGGTAAAGATGAGAGGTGACAATAGAGATGATTGTTTTAAAGCAGTAAAGATGAGAGGTGACAATAGAGATGATTGTTTTAAAGCAGTAAAGATGTGAGGTGACAATAGAGATGATTGTTTTAAAGCAGTAAAGATGTGAGGTGACAATAGAGATGATTGTTTTAAAGCAGTAAAGATGTGAGGTGACAATAGAGATGATTGTTTTAAAGCAGTAAAGATGTGAGGTGACAATAGAGATGATTGTTATAAAGCAGTAAAGATGTGACAATAGAGATGATTGTTATAAAGCAGTAAAGAGGTGACAATAGAGATGATTGTTTTAAAGCAGTAAAGATGTGAGGTGACAATAGAGATGATTGTTTTAAAGCAGTAAAGATGTGAGGTGACAATAGAGATGATTGTTTTAAAGCAGTAAAGATGTGAGGTGACAATAGAGATGATTGTTTTAAAGCAGTAAAGATGTGAGGTGACAATAGAGATGATTGTGAATCCTGTGCACTCTCAACCCATGAATAACGCATTGAAACATGTCTGCCAGATCCGTTTCACATAATTAATTTGATATGCCGTCTGTCTGACTGTATTGACTCAGTGTTTATGAAATATAGATTATTGTGCGTGTGCGTGTGTGACCGCGCGTGCGCCCAACTGTCTGTCTGTGCCAGCTTGTTTATTCTTTATTCATGTGAGAGTGCATCTGTTTGTCTGTCTGCCTGCCTGTCTGTGTGCGAGTGTCTTCGCACAACCTGTCTGACTCACATCCTGTCTCACCCTCCAGGACTCTGACTACGAGGAGGAGCTGTACAGCCTCAAACAGAGGCCTCCCATGGAGGAGGACGTGGCAGAGTCCCACTGCTAGAGCCCCCCCTGGTGTCTGGGAGAGGTAACACACCCACCAGCGCTGCACTGGGGGGGAGGCAAAGAACTGTCTGGAATTTAAACTGGTGCAACCCCCCCCCCCCCCTCATTCACCCAATGCTGCACTATTATCACTCATTAACCCATTAAGACCTGAAGCTGATTCTACAAATGTCTTCTAAATCCCAACATTTTTCTGAAAAACGTATGTTTCTATATCAGTGGTGCTCAAACTTTTTCATGTCAAGGACCCCCAAAATGATATGAATTTGGCCGCCGACCCCCATCTCAAAATATTTTGTTCCAGGGACCCCCACCAGAAGCAAAGATTTGAGTTAAAAATGTTTGCTTGAAAACAATACATATTAAAAGATTTGCACACATTTTCACGATTTAAAAAAAAATGCAGATCTACAAGTTCACCGAGTGCCGCACTATGAGCTTGTAGATCTGCTATTTTTTTAATAGCCAACGTGTAAAATTATGCTTTTTAGCACAAATCAAAACGTGACACAGATGCGTTCCAGGTGTTAATGGGTTAAGGTCACTATGATGCTGGTTCTGAAACTGGGGTTTTCAGACACCCAGGGGTCCTTGAGGGGGTTCCAGGGGGTCCCTATCGAAATGTGTACCAAGTACAACAACATATGCTGGAATGCTTGTATAATTTTTTTGTCAATACTTAATTATGGCTTAACATGTCTCTTGTCCATACGCTACCACTCCGTTTCGTTAGACTCAGAACCAAGAGCTTATACTTTCAAAAAGGTTCGAAAATAGCCGATCGACAGTGTGTAGATCGGCTATTTCTGCTTTATTTTGTTTTCACACGTTTTCAGTTTGATGACGTGGTACCTTCCCATTCAGGGGGTGGTTGTGGTTCTAATGGAAAACATAAACACGGGTTTGAGGGTTCTGGATAGTTTCGGGTTATTATGGAAGGTTCCGGGACAGGTTAACCCTTTGTGGTCAGAAAGAGCCGATAGAGACAACGGTGAGAGAGAGAGAGAATCATAATATAGAATATAGATACACGTATATTTGAACCTGGGACCCCCCACCCTGACAAGTGTAGGAGTTGAGGCATTACATTTAGTTTGACTCGGTTCCACAGATACATATTGTGAAAATAGTACAATCAAAGTCACTCTTTTAGCACATGAAGTTGATTCAGACAATATTGGAACATCACAAAATCCAGTACTGTTTTTTTTTAATATATATATAAAAAAACACTTGATTTTGCGATTTTTTTATTAAGAGGAAAACCCGGACAGGATCCGCGGATCCAAATACGGAGGATCCGGATCTTCAAATAGTCAAATCAGTATTGGGTTTGGTGATGTTCTATATTGTCTGAATCATCTTTGTTTGTGTCCGTTTGTGTGACTTAGAGAGC
This sequence comes from Gymnoscopelus braueri, assembly GCF_963280865.1. Lineage (NCBI taxonomy): Eukaryota > Metazoa > Chordata > Actinopteri > Myctophiformes > Myctophidae > Gymnoscopelus > Gymnoscopelus braueri. The sequence goes on from NC_137606.1 coordinate 56,878,053, forward strand.
TGTTTCACCGTACAATGTAAGTGGATGAGGAGCATATTTTGATTGATCAATTTCTAATCAATGGAGCAATTATTTTTGATATCTTGTCCACCTTTGGAGTTACATCATGGCAAGGTGACTACACAACCCAAACCTCTACCAAAGTGCTCTTGCCCTTTAACCACGTAAAAAAAAAACAGTATAGCAAATATAACCGATTTACAAGCTCACAATGCAGACCTTAGATCTGCAATTTTGCTGCAAAAATATGAGAAAACAAAAAGTTTAAATATGGAGATACACGGTTTCTGCCCGACAGCAGCAAAACACCCCCCCCCCCCCCTAGCCTGGCTGTAGCCTGGATGCAGCCTGGAACCAGGCAATGGTGGAGAGCTGGAAAACAACAATACGGCTCACTTGATGCTTCCATGTCTCTCTGTAAAGCTGTCACTTTAGAATGTCGATGTGAAAAGCATTCCCCATGTGTTGATGTGTCCTTTGTGCCTCAGCCCAGACTTTTTCTTTTCCTTTTTATTAAAGGAGAAATCCGGACATTTTAAGTGTTATCTTTGATGTGTAGTTTACTCACTCACCGAGTTATGAAGTGGCGATGCGTTTTTCCAGCGATCCCCCTGTCTGTGAGTCTGGTCGACCCCCACCATAGGCATAGTGGGAGGCGCGTGTCTTAGTGAAAATCGCCTAATTCCACAGCTGCAAACTTCTTTTTTTTCCCACAAATCCTCCTCATGGTGTCTCCTGATACTTTCACATGCACTGTTTATCACTCACGAGGAGTGCAGTGAGCCGAGGACGTGAAATCTCGCGAGAGGAAAACATTCACGTCGCTGACCATGAACGCCAGCTCGTGAGTGATAAACAGTGCATGTGAAAGTATCAGGAGACACCATGAGGAGGATTTGTGGGAAAAAAAAGAAGTTTGGAGCTGTGGAATTAGGCGATTTTCACTAAGACACGCGCCTCCCACTATGCCTATGGTGGGGGTCGACCAGACTCACAGACAGGGGGATCGCTGGAAAAACTCAACGCCACTTCATAACTCGGTGAGTGAGTAACTACACATCAAAGATAACACTTAAAATGTCCGGATTTCTCCTTTAAGTTATTTGACTGCTGCTGAAGCAGCTTAGAATTAGTTTCACGTTTGATGCGACACATTTAAACGCGTATAATGGGAGTGTCATCTATGTTTGTACAGGATCGCCGCGTTGCCTTGGATATCTGTATAGTTTATATACTGTAGTATGTATGTTGAATAAGCTGTTTTCATGATGTTTGGCTTTAGCAATGCACTGTATAAGTCACCTGCTGTATTTATGTGTAGATGTATTAGTGATCTGTTGTTTTGGGTGTGTTGACTTCACATTTATATATAGAACGGTAGCAGAACTCAGACGCTACCTTTTTTATGCAACGTGTGATCAATCTTGACTGTTGTTGTAAGACATGCAATTTATTTTCTAATCCATTGTACTATAATTGTGCACAAATAAATGTCACAATATGAACTGATATACTCAGCTACCTACTTTTGTGGAGACATGATTATTTGTTGTATGCCATGGTTTCCGCTAGGCAATTTTTGGGCTGTCCACCATGGCAGACACGATTCTATTTTATATATATTATATAATTATATTTCACATTAAAGGATTAGTTCACCCAAAAAATTACTTATTTTCTATCAATTACACACCCCATGAAGCCTTGAATTCATTCATTTTAAAAAAAAATGTCGCATTCCTAAACCAATCATTTGATTCCCGTCTCCTTCCCGTTAATGTATCCTGTAGGAGACACAAAGTAGATTATTTGTGTCTCCTACCGGATACGCATCCAGTCATCAAATTATTGGCCTAAGAATGCGACAAAAACTAAAAATAATCCATGAATTCAAGGCTTCATGGGGTGTGCAATTGATAGAAAATAAGTCATTTTTTGGGTGAACTAATCCTTTAATACATGTATCGGCCATATTATAATTAACGACACATGCGTGTTTGCAGATAGGCTGCATGCACCAAACTGATCATTACACCTCACTACGTTCCCACGCTATGGGAGCGGAGGGCACAGAGACCAGAGAGGAGTTTCATCAATGTCCTACAGTATGTTCCTCAGGGAAGTTAAAGGCCTAATAAGTAAAGGCCCTTTCCTCACTTTATCAAAATCAGGTTGGCTGTCCGGAAAAACACGCTGCCCGCCAGTGGTGTAAAGTAACTAAGTACATGTACTCAACTACTGTACTTAAAGGGATACTTCACTTTCCGCCGGGGGACACATTTAAAAAAAATATTAAAAATAAATGAAAAAAGTTATGGAAAATTCATGGCCCCCTCACACATTAGTAGGACACTGCGTGTCGTGAGGGGGCCATGAATTTTCCATAACTTTTTTCATTTATTTTTAATATTTTTTTTAAATGTGTCCCCGGCCCGAAAGTGAAGTATCCCTTTAAGTACAATTTTGTATTTTTTTAAGTATTTTTACATTACCGGAGTATTTCCAAATTTCAGTACTTTTACTTCTACTCCACTACATCTCAGAGTCAAATATTGTACTTTTACTCCACTACAACTATTTGAAAACTTTAGTGACTAGTTACTTTGAAGATTTTGAATATTATTACAAAAGACGCATTAACCACTTCAAGACTATATCATACTGTACTTTGGCTATTTGAAAATAGCCGATCTACAAGCTCACAACGCGTCGCAAAGTTGTGCGCGTTGTGAGCTTGTAGATCGGCTATTTAAAAAAAAAAAAAAGCATATTGAACTTATGAAATGGGACATTCTGCATAATGAGTACTTTTACTTTTGTTACTTTAAGTATATTTTTATGCCAATACTTTTGTACTTTTACTTAAGTAACATTTTGATCACAGGCCTTTTACTTGCTGTATTGATACTTTTACTTAAGTAGAAAATGTGAGTACTTTTTCCACCACTTTTTCCCCCCCCCCACCCGTTGGGGGGGGGGGGGGACTAGGGTCAACTACGCATTGTGTTTTACGTGATTAAAAACTGAAGTCCAATCTGTATACAAGCATCTACAAGCTCATTGCGCTGCACTCCAATGAGCTTGTAGATCTGCTATTTTTATATAGCCAAATGAATCTTAAAATGACACACAGATGCGTTCCCGGTCTTAATGGGTTAACACATTTCTATAGCATGTACTTAGTCACCAAACTGTCCTAAAACGCCGTGCTAATATAACGCTAGTGCTAACGGAGCACTGCTTACCCAGCAGGCCTCATTCTGTCATGTTCCTGTTCTAATTCATGTTCCGTCCCCGTTTTCTTTCTTTTTTACCAGAACCTCCTCCTACTTTGAATCATTCACACGTGGCTGTTTTTGAATTATAATTCACACCTCGTCTTCAACTGCCTTGGAAACGGCTTTCTCATGCAGGGGTGATCTTTGTGGAGAAATCACAGTTAACCAAAGTGAAACCCAGAGGTGTAAAGTAACTAAGTGCATTTACTCAAGTAACTGTACTTGAGTACCATTTTGAGGTACTTTTACTTTACTGGATTGCGACAAAAACTAAAAATATCCATGAATTCAAGTCTCCACGAGGTGATCTAATTCATAGAAAAGTAGAAGTGCTCCTCGGAGCACAGGTCTCCGCCAGGTCAGGTACGTTATTGTGGCCTCCTGGTGGCGCTATAACATGCCAATCTGAAAATTTGGGCCAGAGGTTCGGAATTGGCATCCAGGGAGTGTGTGTGCACAGTTTCACAGCGGCCGGGCCAACGGTGCTGGAGATTAGCTGCTAACGGACGGACAGGACACACGGACGGACGGACGGACGGACGGACGGACGGACGGACGGACGGACAGGGGGTAAAACATAATCCACACATAATCCACTCCTAAATGTATATCTACACTAATAAATAATCCCTGTGAAAATATAACATTTTATAAAGTAATTTAAACAAACTGCTTTAACAGTCATTCAGTTAAGCTTGCAGATCTGGCTGCATTGGCTATTTTAATAGCAGATCTGCAAGCTCACAACGGGTCGCATCGCGACCCGTTGTGAGCTTGTAGATGTGCTATTTTCAAAATATACGAGCGCTTCTGCGAGCGCATTTTCGGGACTCCCGAACATCTTTTCATGGACAGTGAGGTGTACAAACTTACAGTAGCTTGTATTATGGTATGGAGTTATGTCATAGAGAGTTATGAAAACTACAACCTGGCTGGGTTAAGGATATAAACCCGACGCTCCAATCTCTTATTAACGTGGTGGCAGTGAATCACTGCCGCCCGCCCGAGTCTGACTGCTTTATTTTAGTGTAACTCGAACGCGCACTGCTCGGTTTGGGGTAAATAAATTAATATGCAAACGTATTCCATTCATGGCGATGTGATTGGTATCATAATATGTCATTCATGTAGGTTACAAGCCTACGTGACAAAGATTGTACCGCTACGGATTACATGAAAGACACAGTTGTGTGTGTGTGTGTGTGTGTGTGTGTGTGTGTGTGTGTGTGTGTGTGTGTGTGTGTGTGTGTGTGTGTGTGTGTGTGTGTGTGTGTGAGAGAGAGAGAGGCGTGTGCGTATGCGTGACTTGACAGGCAGCGAGGCGAGCCGGCGAAACTCTTTCTTTTCGGTTCTTCATGTCGTAAAATCGGGGTGTTTCCAGAATATTTAAGGGCGTGTTATTTAAATGACGCTCGGTTTCAGCCGTGACATTTATCAAGGCTGGGACCAAATGTAGGCTCGGATCGGCTGTGTAGGATTCGTTGATAAATGTGACTTCGACGTTGGCGTACGGCCGAATATATGGAAAAATATACGCCGGTTTATACGCTGCGTTGATAAATGAGGGCCACTGTACTCTCTCGCCAGGCCGAAACAAAAAGTCATTTTGGGGTGAACTATCCCTTCAAATAAAACATTTTAATAATCATTGTTATGGAGAGGGGAATCACAGTTTACCATTGTGAATTCCATCCCATGTCAGGGGGGTAACTATTATTTCCTAGAGGGGACTGGAAGATTAAACTTGGTCTTGAAGCATTAACCCAATTAAGACCAGAGGCCGATTCTACAAAATGTCTTCTAAACCCTAACAATTTTCTGAAAAACGTAATGTTGCGTCATCAGTGATGCTCCAACTTTTTCATGTCAAGGACCCCCAAAATGTATTTGGCCACGGACCCCCATCTCACAATATGTTGTTCCAGGGACCCCCAGAAGCAAAGATATAAGTAAAAAAAATCGCTTTAAAATAAAAGATTTGCACACATTTTCATTTATTTTTATTTTATAGAAGATCTACAAGCTCATAGCGCGGCACAGAGTGCCACGCTATGAGCTTGTAGATCTGCTATTTTTGAATAGCCAAAGCATAAAATAATGCTTTTTAACTCAAATCTACAAATGACACAGACACGTTCCCGGTTTTTATGGGTTAAAGTCAAAGCCAAGCTGCCAAAGAGCATCAACCTCTGCCAAGACACTTCTCTGCCAGTTATCATCAGTATCACTGCTAAGGACTCATTAGATACTCATTATTGTACAATCCGTGTTATTTGTCACATCACAGTTTCTACAGGTGTGAAGCAGGGGGTGAGATCCTTTTTATGTGTGAGCTCTTATTTTGTAGTATTCTGTGAGAAGAGACGGAGGACGGAGAGTGTGAGCAACGGGAAAGAAATAGAAAACGGGGTCAAATAGAAAAGCTGGTATATATATATATATATATATATATATATATATATATATATATATATATATATATATATATATATATATATATATATATACAGTATAATACAGATAGCGTTAGGCCTGTCGCGATTATTACATAATCGCCTAATAGCAATTATTTGAGATAATCACAATCATTTTTTGCACAATCGTCATAATCGTTTCCATGTTGACATTTTTTTATCTTTTCAAACATTTAAAAAAAATGTTGAAGTAGCAGATCTACAAGCTCAAAACGCGTGACGCGTTTTGAGCTTGTAGATCTGCTATTTCCACTATTCATGTTTTTTTTATAAAAGTATAAAGTTATTCAATTATGTAAGTTATTTGTCATGTCTGTGCACGTCTTTTGTAATACGAAGCCTGAAAGCAAAACAGAAATGTACTTTCTACTTTCTACTTTCTACTTTATAATGTTCCAACGACAAACACAATGAAATTGTTGATCACAATTATTTAAGCGAAAATGTATCATCATGTAAAGAAATCAGAATCGTGACAATAATGTAAAGTGATTTGAACCTGCTGAATGTACCCTTCATTCGGGTTAGGAGGGGTGGTATAGACCGTTTGAATCGGTATATACCAACCGGAATTGACCATGTAAACACCTTATTCTGAACGCTCCTCTCTGTTTGGAATACATGCATTCCTTTGCGCATGTCCGTGCTTAGTAGTGCTGTCAGAATTGTCCAAAAATGACCTATTAAATCTCTAATTCGGCCACGGTTGGTGCTGAGAAGCGCTCACTCCTGCGGGATAAAATGAATGATTCTATTCTAGCGTCATTTAATAAGCCTGTCATGGTTAAGCCAATTATGTAAGTTATTTGTCATGTCTGTGCACCTTTTGTAATACGAAGCCTGAAAGCAAAACAGAAATGTAATTCTACTTTATAATGTTCCAACGACAAACACAATGAAATTGTTGATCGCAATTATTTAAGCGAAAATGTATCATCATGTAAAGAAATCAGAATCGTGACAATAATGTAAAGTGATTTGAACCTGCTGAATGTACCCTTCAACTTATTGTTTATGCCATAATGACATCCATAGGTTTTATAGCAATTGTTGAAATTAGGGCAGGCCTTAAATGTCAGCTGTTGCAAAGGAGTAACTCCAAAAAACCCAAAAAACTACTTATTTCTATCAATTACACACCCCATGAAGCCTTGAATTCATGGAGATGTTTTAGGTTTTGTTGCATTCCTGAGCCTGGGAGAGAGAGAGATGAAGCACTACATATTGTATAACATTAGATTAAACATTTTCAGAGAACCGGCATGTTTCACTGTTTCAGCGCTCCTCCAGCAGCCGCTGCTTCTAAATTTTGGCGCTTTTCGGCGATAGTTCAGTCTTCTTTCACTTTCCCCCTCCCCCCAAGGTTGGTGCCCTATGCTTCAACATCTAAAGCCGTTCCGTTAATCCTGCACTGTTAGTAGGAACACTCTGAGCCCCCCACATCACGTCTAAAATACACTGTTTGGACAGAAATACAAATATTTCACCGGATGGAAAAAATATTTTTCCAAGAAAAACACGTTTTCCTTCCATTTAAATATTACATTGTGTATTTTGCACTTGAGGTGGGGGGGCTCAGAGCGTTCCCACTAAGGAAAGTCCTTTTCAACATCTTAAACCCGTCTTTGTTTTTGGTGAGTAGTGAAAGTGTATTTATTATTTTTTACTAAAGACAAGAGGATGAGCTACCATGAGTATACTTTGCGGGCAACGGCTGAAAAGTAACATTAGTGCCAAGTAAATGAAAAGAATATTGCCCAGAGTGCCAGCGATGTTTCATTTATCTTACCTTTTTAAGTAGTCACAGAATGTTTATCTTTAGTATGATTGATCATCTGATGGTTGGTAATCACTCAATCACAGACTTCAGCACCTTAGACAGAGACTTCAGCACCTTAGACAGAGACTTCAGCACCTTAGACAGAGGCTTCAGCACCATTTTGAGGTGCTTTTACTTTACTGTGTAAGTGTTTCCAATTGTCAATACTTTTACTTCTATTCCACTACATCTCAGAGGCAAATATTGTACTTTTACTCCACTACAATTATTTGAAAACTTTAGTTACTTTGCAGATATACATTATTACGTTATAAAACATACATTAACCACTTTAGCCCTATTTTAAAACTAGGCTATTTGAAAATAGCAGATAGCAGATAGCAGAAATAGCAGATCTGCTATTTACAAGCTCACAGCTCGTAGATCTGCTATTTACAAGCTCACAACGTGTCGCATCGCGACGTGTTGTGAGCTTGTAGTTCGGCCATTGTCCAACATTTTTGTAGTTTTACTTTTGATACTTTAAGTACATTTTGATACCAATACTTTTGTACTTTTACTCAAGAGAAGTTTTGAATTCCGGACTTTTTTTTGTAACAGAGTATTTCTACATTGCAGTATTGATACTTTTACTTAAGTAAAAAATTGTAGTACTTTGCCCACCACTGGTGCCAAATGAAATTCCCCTTCTCAATCAGCTTGAAGTGATGACAGCTGTGTGCTCTGATTAGCGAGTGACTGACAGCTGCGCTCCCATCAGCTTTGGGCTATAGAAGTAGTTGTGTTCTGCGTTCTAACAGCAGCCTCCTCCCTCTCAACACCACGCAGGAGGACTGTGATGTCTCAGCTTCAACTTCTCTAAACACTAATAACCATGTGTGTTCACTCCTTAGTCCCTGTCACTGCAGTGCCTGCTGCGCTGTACCCAGTAATCTTCCTGTACACCCCCCCTACACACACACACACACACACACACACACACACACACACACACACACACACACACACACACACACGTTATCTTCCCTGGTGATATGTTTCTGTAGGCAGCTCTCATGCTTGGCTCTGTGCTGTAACAATCCCTTGCTTGTGCTTTAGCAGCTTTCACCTCTTCCCCCACCACCCTCGCCGCCATGAAGGCACTCTTCACATGAAGTGCTGTGTAACTGCATGGCGTGAGTGTTTAGGCTGATCTGGGATCAGATTAATGCAGTGCAAACTGCAAAGTAAGCCAGCAGACCCTAGGGAATGAAACCAACCGGACTGGCTGACAATTGGAAAGGAGGGGGGTGGGGGGCATTATCTATCTATGAATGTGCAGAATCTCTGTTTGAGTGTCTGTCTCTTTATTCTGGCGGTTAATGAGTTAAAAGGGACACAGACAGACAGACAGACAGACAGACAGACAGACAGACATACGTATACAGAGATCTCCATATATGGCCATAAAAGGGATACAGACAGACAGACAGTACAACGGGTATTGCATAACTGGAGGCGCATGCCCTTCCAAAGGGCATCGGCCCGTGGATGTTAAAGTTGTGGTGTTCGAGGGGTCGTCTGTGGCAGATTAATCTCTCAAGAACAGATCCATCGCTGCGCTTGGATCTGTCGGTAGCACATTGGCGTGGCGTGGGCGTGCCTCCAGATCAGAAAGCAGGCCGCGCTCGGCTTTACCCAATCAAATGTAGTGGGCGGGATTTACATGTGTGCTGCTCAATTCCCACTGGAAACAAACCGAAACTCATTTAACAATAGGGTCCTCGGAGCAGACAAAACCAAAGAAAGTTAGTAACATTTTAACTTGCTCTTTCATCATAGAAACAAGCGGGCTTATAACCAAAACGATCCATGTTCTTTGGGAGAAATTGTGTTAGTGTTCCGTGGAGAAATATTGTTAGTGGGAATGAAAACATAGTCGCACCACCGGATGTGAAAGGCTGAAGGCAGACGAAAACCCCGGTTTCCCTGAGCACGGGTCGTCCGTACAGCTCCACCCAGAGCCAAATGAATAAGTAAACAACAGCAGAGCGCTGTTTTTGCCGGACACAGGGGGTCTGGCTTACATGAGGCTTTGTACCTGTTTTCTCCATACATGGGCATGGTCACTTTGTCCTTAGGCCCCAGCCATAAAAGTCTGTCCCCCTTTCGTCCATACATGGGCATGTTTTGTACCTGTTTTCTCCATACATGGGCAAAAAACAGGTTTTGGTCACTTTGTCCTTAGGCCCCAGCCATAAAAGTCTGTCCCCCTTTCGTCCATACATGGGCATGTTTTGTACCTGTTTTCTCCATACATGGGCAAAAAACAGGTTTTGGTCACTTTGTCCTTAGGCCCCAGCCATAAAAGTCTGTCCCCCTTTCGTCCATACATGGGCATGTTTTGTACCTGTTTTCTCCATACATGGGCAAAAAACAGGTTTTGGTCACTTTGTCCTTAGGCCCCAGCCATAAAAGTCTGTCCCCCTTTCGTCCATACATGGGCATAGACACAGGCTGACACGTCATGTGAAGTCTGGGTCTGGCAGAACCAGGTCTCCTGGTCTTGTTCCTTTTTATTTGACGATGGGTTCCCAGATTGGTGGCAGATAGGCCCATATATGGACTGGACATTCACGACAAAAAACACAGTTTACTCATTTATCAATGGAACGTAGAAACCAACTTAAATTTGAGCCCAGGAATCGGCTTACGACCGTCAAGCAGGTGTACCCTGTCAATCGCAGCGTACGAATGGCCGGCTTGACGAGACGAACGACCTGGGACCAAACGTGATATTTGAGCGGGCCGTGCGCTCAAGTCAAAGTCACTTGGTGATTGAATTGATTGATAAATGCAGACAATTGCGTTGATCTCAGCGTACGCCCGTTTTTCGGTCTGAGTAAGCTCGATAAATGAGGGCCAATAACGGCAGCAACAATGGGGCAGGCCTATAACCACAGTGCTTCGCGCTGCATATCATCAGCCCAAATATGGACATGCCCAGCAGTCAGTGCAAATCAGCACGTCACATGCCCATATATGGAGATACCAGTGCTGGTGTATGTGCAAAGATTATGGCCATATATAGGAGATCCCCGTCATCAGCACAAATCGACATTGATGTTTCTGCCGCTGTATCAATATCAATATAAGGTGTCAGCGCGCGCAGCAGGACTTTTTACGGAGTACGATCTGAAACATCAGGTAGTGAGAGATGTTGACCAGGACGGTGTTGCTTAAAGGAGGACCAGAGAGACGAGGCCAAGCTGCCGTAGCTGTGGGACACAAGGTGTTCACCTTTGGAGGGATTCTGACCGTCGAGCTCAGGAACCATGTCTTTGGTCAGATGGAAGTGCACGTCTTCAACACAGTCTCTTGGTGCTGGAGGAGGTTGACACCTGGAGGAGAAGAACGTCCCTGTGAGGTTCCCAACAACCGCCACGACCACACGGCTGTGCTGATAGAAGATGGCGTCTACATCTGGGGAGGGTCGCCTCACTGCAACGTGCTTTATGCATTCGATGTCGACGCCCACAGATGGTTCAAACCCAGGGTTTCTGGGACCATTACAGAGGGGAGGTATCGCCACTCAGCCTGTGTCTTGGGGAAGGTCATGTATATCCATGGAGGATGGTCCCAGCAGAATAGATGCACTAATGATGACATCTACAAGTTGGACACCACCACCATGGTCTGGTCTTTAATTAACGCCAGAGGAACTCCACCTCCTGCTTCTTATGGTCACTCCGCCACCATCATTGGGACAAAGATGTTTGTATTTGGGGGCTGTTTGGGTCAGAAGGACAACACCATCAGAGTGTTTGACACAGAGACCAACTGCTGGCTGAGAACTCCTTCAGCACAGCTTCTTCTAGAGGAACGCGTTTTTCATTCAGCCTTTGCCTACAATGGAGAGCTGTACATATTTGGTGGCATCAACAGCCGGGACAAGATGTTCAATGATCAGTGGAAATTCAATCCAAAGAGCTTCTGGAAGACGGTTAAACCCAAGGGGAAAGGCCTGTGTAAGATGTCCGGGATGTGCTGTTGCATGGTGGGAGATCGTATCATCCTGTTTGGAGGATCGGACGCACCCGGTGACCTGTTCATCTTGGATTTGAGTCCTAGTCTGAAGACGCTATGCAAGCTAGCAGTTTCTCAGTACGGCCTGGAGCAGTCTGAGCTCCCACACAACATCAGGTGGGAACTGGCAGCAGCACCAAACATGTGAATGCACTGTTCTGTGCAGGGTTATTATAGTCAACTAAAACTAACGAAATAACCCAAACTATATTTTTTACTAAAAATCCCTAACGTTGAGGCGGACGGACTTGCTTCTCTGAGTGACGAGGGATCATTCCTAAGCTGTGTTAGAGCGCCCTCTTGTGGAATTTTCAAAAAAAAGAATACATTTGAAAATAGAACGCTTAGCTGCGTTCTTGGCGGGTAATGTGTTAACTGAAATAAAAACGAGGCTTTGCTAAAAGTGTGACTACTGAAACTGTACTGTGTGTTTTCACAACTAAAACGACAATCATCGAGAAAATCCATCAGCATGCTGTGTAGTTGTCTCCGCCGGGCCGAAGGTGTGGCCGAGACTATGTTTTCACCCATGTCCGTCCGTTTTTCTGTCTGTGTACAGCTAATCTCCGGCACCGTTGGCCCCCGATCGGCGTGAAACTGCACACACACTCCCTGGAGGCCAAGGAAGAACCTCTGCCCCGGGCCCAGATCTTTTACATCTGCCACCAGGAGGCCGATTTTTTTTTTACTCCTACAGAAACATCACACCAATCAGTACACACTATCTGATCAAGACGGACCTGTCCGAAGAAGATTGGCTTCCAAGGTTTGCAGGAGTGGCCCGTTTTTAACAAAATGCCTCAAAATCACGAACGCAGAGTTTGATTGCCGTGAAACTTTGCTGGCCCACAATAAGCTACGTGCCCTGGTGGAGACACCTGTGTTCCGAGGAAGCAGTAGAATCCATCACATCAGCCAGTAGACCATACATGGGCAACTGGCGGCCCGGGGGCCACATGCGGCCCCCACCTTCACTTAATGCGGCCTGCAGGTTAATATCAGAATACTGATATATTATTGATTTCAGCTGTTACAATTCCAAACATGCAAACATGAGTCATGACCCACTTTAATTACTTCAGTCTATATTAGTAGCTTAAAGGAGAATTCCGGACAAATAAAGTGTTATCTTTCATGTCTCGTTACTCACCTAGCGACGTAAAAAGTGGCGTTCTTTTTTTCCATATATTCCCCTGTCGTCATTTTTTAAACCCCCTCCGTTGTCATAATGGGAGCGCGTGGGTTAGTGAAGTTCGTCTATTATAACCGATGCAATGTTATTTTTTTCTCTACTACGATTCATTGTAGAGTCTCATGATAGTCAAACATGCGCTGAAAATTCCTGCGAGCCTGCCGTTAATGGCGAACGATTTAACACTGGTTGCTTGTTTCCAGAATCTGGCAACACGAGTTGCCAGGTTCTGGAAAGAAACAAGCATCCAGTGTTAAATATAACACCATCCAGTTTAAAAAATGACGACAGGGGAATATATGGAAAAAAAGAACGCCACTTTTTACGTCGCTAGGTGAGTAACGAGACATGAAAGATAACACTTTATTTGTCCGGAATTCTCCTTTAATGACTAGTAGTGTGCTCGCTGCAGCAGCAGCGAGCACACTATAGCTATTGTCACTATTTATTTCTCTCCCAAAAGAATGGCCCAGTGGTGTGTTCTAGATTTTTTTGGAGGGTATACTATAACTATTCCCCCCCCTAGTTCCTCCCACACGCACGGCACGCACACGCGTATAATTCATTAATGTAAAAAAAAAATGCGCGCGCTCCGCACGCTTCTCGGCCCCGCACAAACGCGGCCAGGCCCACTCAGGCCCAGTTTCACAGTAACACTGAGTACACTTACAATATGCTTTGTACTGATCTTCGACAGTTTTCCTAATCACCCTGTAACTCAACCACTCTGGAGCTGCTTTTAGCCTTAGATGCATTTTCAATGCAAAGTTATTACCATAGAATAGTGCAAGGATTGTTATAAAAAAATGCTGGTTAGGCTTATCAGATTTAATAGCAGTGTTAACAGCGAGCATTCCTGTATCTATTACAGAAGAGTATTAACTTGGCATTGAAGACACAAACTGTATTGAAGATTCAAGATTTTGCTATGACGCGCAATTTGAATACTAATGAAGTACTCAATTCACTGACCTACGTTCAATGAAGTGAATGGCAGGTCGTTGAAATGTGTGAATTCCTTCGCCAGTAGCCATTAATTAACACCTCAAGAACAATACACATAAGCCTTCAACTCAGAGTCAGACTAGTCAGACGGATTCTTGCTGTTTGTATTGCTGTCCCCCCCCCCAGCCCAGCCACTCCTGGGTGCATTGTATCAGATGCGTATCAACATATCAGATACGCCGTTTCGAACTGTTTTTGGATGTATACGGTGGCAACGAAAAAGATCTGCAGGCCACACTGCGTATAGAGCGTAACACGGTAGAACACACCACTGACCTAACTACTCCCACATACTTTCACTTAGAAACTCCATTCAAACTTTGAAAAATCCAGCTTATCGACACGTATGCTTGCACTTTTCTTTTTTAAATAATTTGTAGTTTTTGAAATATTTGACCTTAAGCACCCAATGCATTTCCAATGGGTTTTGCTAGTGGGGAGAGAGAAGGACAGAGGAGAAATGCCCCGTGTTTTCGTAAAGTCACTGTGGCCACATTTTTTACACTACAGATATTTATTTTACATCACCAAGTGCGCACGGGTCTGCTCTCCGATTTAATCCAAGATCCAGATCTAAGCTGTGTGATGTATATATTTTTAGTTAAGACCATTAATATAAATCCATGTACCTATACACTCTAGCAATCAGTGCAGCTGTCAGTCATTGGTGCTGCAAAGTAACTAAGTATATTTACTCAAGTACTATGAAAGTGCTTACAATGCACAGTTTAATTTTGAGGTCTTTTTACTTTCCTTTCCATTTTTGTTACTTCCACAATGACAGCATTTGACAGCTTTAGTTACTTTGCAGATTTTATTATTAATACAAAACCTGCAGTAACCACATACAGCCGATCTACAATGTGACGCGTTATGAGCTTGTAGATCTGCTATTTTCAGAACATTTGAGTACTTTTACTTTGGTACTCAAATTGATGCTAAAACGTTTGTACACTGCAAGCTCCAAAACTCCCCTCCCCCCCCCCCCCCCCCCCACACACACATACACCTCATACTCCACCGCCACCCCACCTCCCACACCACATGACATACCCCCCTCTGTCACAAACTATACAAAAGAAAAGCCGATCTACAATGTGATGTGTGATGAGCTTGTAGATCTGCTATTTTGGAAAAAGCTTGACAGTCTTTGGAAAGTGTAGAGGTGGCGGCAGTGGCTCAGAGGGGGTCATACCTATGTTCCCCGGACCTATGTTCCCCCACTAAGGTTATGGTTAGGGTTAGGTTTAGGTTAGGTCCTATATTCCCCGCTCTCCTAGGAAAGCGGGGAACATAGAACCTGGGGAACATAGAACCTGGGGAACATAGGATTAGGTACGGTCCCGCTCAGAGGTAGAGTGGCCGGTGAAGCGGCCGGATGGCAACTGTGAGGTTCACATTTCGATCCCGGGCTCCCCCAGAGTTAGTGTGGAAGTGTCCTTGAGCAAGACGCTGAACCCCTAACTGCTGCCGATGAGCAGGTTGGTGCCTTGCATGGTTTCCTCCTCCATCGGTGTATAAATGGGTGAACTTTTGATGGCAATAATTTTGTAAATTTCAAGCTCCAATTTAACACTAATGGTGTGTATTGGTCAACATAACCCCACACAACTCCCTCCTCCCCCACACCCCATACCCCCCCTCTCTCTCTCGCACGCACGCACGCACGCACGCACGCACGCACGCACGCACGCACGCACGCAAGCACGCACACACACACACACAAAACATAGTAAATAGCTAATCTACAAGCTCACTGGAGCCAGGGGGGAGCACCCCGCACCCATCACTCCCGCCCCCTATACCCCTCCATCCCCTTACTACCATCAGCTATTCAAGCAGGTGTTTAACTGATGACAATTAGGAGAATGATAACAGGTGCTCCCGATCAGATCAACCGGAGGCAAGTCTGCGCCCACACACAATACAAAGACCAAGTGAAACTGAATTTGTACTTTTTATAACTACTAAGTTATTTGGCTTTAAAGCGAGCCCACATTGTTTCTTCAGGAACAATATTTGTAGTATTTAAATTTTATTTTATTTTTTATGTCCAATGTATTTGTATTTAAGTTCATAAAGTTAACATAAGTATAACTAAATGCACGAACCCTAATCCTAATTAAATATTATTGTTACTTTTCAGGACTCCAATTAAAAAATCTGCTCTCTAAAAAATAGCAAAACATTATTCAGGATTCCAATAAAAAAATTGCAAAAATAGCCGATCTACAAGCTCAAAAGCGTCACACTGCGATGTGTTTTGAGCTTGTAGATCGTCTATCGCTACTTCAGAGTGTGACAGGGCATTAATTACGAAAACAAGTTAAAATATGGAGATAAGAGGTTTATTTACAGTATGTGCAATGTGGTCCTCTGGAGTGAGTGTGAAATATAGTGGCCCTCTACATCATCAAAGTTGCATCACCGCTGCAGTAGACAGTGTGGTTGTAGCTGGCATCCGTCAGCAGACAGTGTGGTTGTAGCTGGCATCCGTCCATGTCTATACGTTCACAACAGAGCTCAAATGCTGCCAGCGCTGGCCAGCCGCCTGGAGGGGACTTCTTCTGTCCCTGTGTCCATGAAGTTCCACCAAGGCCACCAGCTCTCTGCTCCGCTGCAGTGTAGCCCACTGTCTGAGTGGGTGACTAGGGTTGGGACCCGGAACCGGTTCTTTTTTTGCCAATTTCCTAAGTGATCCTGGGCGCTACACCAGCCCTACACCAGCCCTACACCAGCCCTAGACCAGCCCTACACGAGCACTACACCAGCCCTACACCAGCACTACACCAGCCCTACACCAGCCCTACACCAGCACTACACCAGCCCTACACCAGCACTACACCAGCCCTACACCAGCACTACACCAGCCCTACACCAGCACTACACCAGCCCTACACCAGCCCTACACCAGCACTACACCAGCCCTACACCAGCACTACACCAGCCCTACACCAGCACTACACCAGCCCTACACCAGCACTACACCAGTCCCCCACAGCCTAGGGACGCCAGGGCCGAGCTCATGCTTCCTTCAATGCATGAGAGCCAACTGACCTTCTTGTCACCTGACAGGGGGGAGTTTCCCCGGTAGGACGTAGCGCGTGGAAGGAACACGTTATTCCAACCAGTTCCTTTCCCCTCCACCAGGCGCCCCGGCTGACCAGGGGGAGGCGGTATAGCGACCAGGATTACTACATGTTTTTGTGAGGGTATTAAAGGATCTACACCATGAATTAAAAAAAAAATTTGATATTTAATATCATATGGTGTATGTCCCTCAAACCTTTTTCAAAAGGTTTGAGCCTAAATCATCACTCAGATATACTCATCCCAAGTCAATTGTCTCTGGCTTATACAGCACTTTCAGCTGCAATACCAAAACGTCCTCTTGGGCAGGGGGGGGCTACTGAGCAATTCTGTCTGTTAATAAAAACAAATATTTAAAAAAAATATTTTAAAAAAAAAAGGAAAAAATCTGCATAAAAAGAAGCATCTAAGAAAAATACAAAATCGGAAAAAAAAACACTTTGAACATTTTTGAACAATTCCACTGTGTCAATTCCAGTGTTTGAGGTGCCTGTTTCACCCACTTCCGGGGGGCGGAGCCAAAATCCGAGCCCGAAGTATTTGTTCGTAGACCCCCACTTAGGGGGGGTAGAAAAAGTTTCGGAGCGATTCGGGCACTTTTCATTTAACATGGGGTTTGCCATCAGACACGCCCATTCTGGAAATCCATGAAATGAGAAGGAATGACTGAATTTTTAAAAGAAAATGTTTTTGGGGTACAAGAGACACTGGGGACCCCAAAAAATACAAAAAAAAAGTGATTTTCATGGTGTAGACCCTTTAACTACCCTAGGAGACACGGGGAGAACATGCAAACTCCACACAGAGTAGGCCCTTTCGCCAACCCCACCTAGGGTATGGGCACTGATGATGCGGAGGAGAAGACACGCCCCCCAGTGCCCACAGCGAACCCAGGACCTTCTAGCTGTGAGGCGACAGCACTACCGACTGTGCCACCGTGCCCCCTGGAAGCGGTTCTTTTTCTGACCCGGTTCTGAGATTTAAGAACCGGAACCGGTACCATCGTATTTGCATCAAAGGTTCCAGACAAGCGGTTCCTGGAATTTCTCATCCGTCTTCATTTGGCTCAGCTGTGTGCAGGCAAGAGACTGTGGCGACGTCACGCCACCTACACGTGTGTGTGTGTGGGGTGGATACGCTGCATTTGTATGATTGAATTTGTGTTTATATGTACTTGTATATTATAAGTATAATGGATGTCCGAAAAAATAATAATATTAGGAATCGAGAATCGGAATCGTTAGAAACCGGAATCGCTAAGAGGGAATCTTAGGGAATGTGAGCTTGTAGATCTGCTAACATTTTAGTACTTTTACTTTTCATACTTTAAAGGTAGGGTAAGTGATTTGCGTTGGTTAAAATAAGTGTTAAATAGCTCTATATTCTGATAGTACTCATTGCTATAGAGTGTTTGTTCAGTATTAGGAGTCTCCTTGTCTCTCCACCTCTTTATTAAACAGAAAATGCATTTTAGTTTCAGTTTCAGTTTCATTTCCAATTTTATCCAACCAGGACAGAGAACTGAATCAGGATATAGATTAAACAAGTGAAATTGGAAGTGATGACACTAAGAAATGAGCAGACAAAATTTGAACTGGAACACTATACAAATTAAGCTTAAAAATGGGTACTTTCTCCTGATTGGCTGAGATTTTGACACCTACCGAAAAAAATGTTTTCTGTTTATTAAAGAGCTGGAGAGACAGGGAGACATCTGTTACTGAAAAAACACTCTATAGCAATGCTTACTATCAGAATATAGTATTTTAACCTTTTAACAAAATACTTTTTGTTTTAACCAAAAAATATCACTTACCCTACCTTTAAGTATATTTTGATGCTAACACTGTTGTACTTTTACTCAAGTAACATTTTAAACACAGGCCTTTTACTTACCCATACAACAATGGGTCACTGTCTGGGAGCCACTGTACCACATAGAGTATTATAGAGTTTACTGTAAGTGTTTTAAATGGACGTCCAGTAGCTGTGGACTGAGAACAGCCTCATCTGACCGTATCCAGTTATGATGTCATGGTGACATCATGACATCATTTAACCTTCTTGAGTTATGATGTGGTGACATCATGCTGACATCATGGCGGGCTAAGGGAACCATGCATTACACTTATCCCATTCAATCCGGGAACACATCTTTTTATGATTTATTTGGGCTATTCAAAAATAGCAGATGTACACGCTCATAGCGCGGCACCGATAGCCACGCTATGAACTTGTAGATCTGCAATTTTTTGAAAAATAGTGAAAATTTGTGCAAATCTTTGAATATATATTTATAGCGAACATTTTTAAATCTGTTACAACTTCTGGGGGTCCCTGGAATAAAATATTTTGAGATGGGGGTCCACGGCCAAATACATTGGCCGTACAACAAAAAAAAAAATTTAGGAATAAGAAGACGTTTTGTAGAATCCCCCCGGAAGCAAATATTTGAGCTACAAATGTTCGATTTGCACACATTTTCACGGTTTCTCTTACATTTTTTTTGCAGATCTACAAGCTCATATAAGCTTGTATATCTGCTATTTTTGAATAGCCCGAAGAAATCTAAAAATGACACAGGCGCGTTCCCGGTCTTAATGGGTTAATGTAAAGATGATGGCATGTTTCTGGCACACAGACTGTAGACTTGGCAGGTGGTCCACTACGTTGTCCTGAGAGAGAAAAAAAGTACTCAAATGTTTTACTTAAGTAAAAGTATCAATACTGCAATGTAGAAGTGCTCTGTTACAGGTAAAAGTTACAAAAAATGTATGTTTTATAATGTAATAATTTAAATCTGCAAAGTAACTAGTAACTAAAGTTTTCAAATAATTGTAGTGGAGTAAAAGTACAATATTTGCCTCAGAGATGTAGTGGAGTAGAAGTAAAAGTATAGACAATTGGAAATACTACAGTAAAGTCAAAGTACCTCAAAATTGTTCTTAAGTACAGTACTTGAGTATGTGTACTTAGTTACTTTACACCACTGCTGAGAGGGATACAGCCAAGAGAGACAGACAGCTGAGAGAGACAGACAGCTGAGAGAGATGCAGCCAAGAAAGACAGACAGCTGAGAGAGAGATATAGCCATAGCTGAGTGGTTAGTGAGCCCGCCTAGGGAGCCAGAGGCCCTGGTTGCCCCAGGTTCGATTCCAGGCCAGTCCAGCATATGTGTCGATGAAATGAAATTTGTCCCTGAGCAAGACTCTTAACCCCTAATTGCTCACAGGTTCTCATTGGAAACAAGACCGCAAGGACTTAATTGAACGACCTGTTAAAAAAAGGAAAGAGACAGACAGCTGAGAGAGAGATACAGCCAAGAGAGACAGACAGCCAAGAGAGACAGACAGCTGAGAGAGAGATACAGCCAAGAGAGACAGACAGCTGAGAGAGACAGACAGCTGAGAGAGAGATACAGCCAAGAGGGACAGACAGCTGAGAGAGACAGACAGCTGAGAGAGAGATACAGCCAAGAGGGACAGACAGCTGAGAGAGACAGACAGCTGAGAGAGAGATACAGCCAAGAGAGACAGACAGATACAGCCAAGAGGGACAGACAGCTGAGAGAGATGCAGCCAAGAAAGACAGACAGCTGAGAGAGACAGACAGCTGAGAGACACAGACAGCGTAGAGTGGCAGTAATCACTCAGGCTGGTAGAACAAATAATTTGAGAATACGTTTTATTCTCCGGGGGAAGAAAAACAAAAACACAAATAACCTTAAAGGCAGCACTAGTACTTATATTGGAAGATTGTACGTAAGGACCTTTGTATGACAAACGACTAATTACTATTTCTTGTAATTACCTTCTGATTATCTGGTCTTCCTCAGAGTCTGACCTAAATGTCTGTCATCTTAAATGACCACCAGGCAATGAGCCAATGGCAAAGTGCCTAGAGATGACCACGCCCTGGTCATCTCTAGGCACGTTGCCATTGGTTAATTGCCGATGACGTCTTCCCTGATAAGGCAGCCAGTAGCAATACTACAGTATATATAATATACTCTGTTAGAAAGAAAAGGCCTGGATTCAGAATGTCACTTGAGTAAGAGTACAAAAGTATTGCCATCAAAATATACTTAAAGAAAAGGAAAAAGAAAGCCTGTATCTTGTGTATTATGCCAGTGTGAACGCAGCGTAAGGCCTCTAGTGTGAGGGCAGTGAACTGGCTCACTGTGCCGGTAACGTAACAGCACATTTCTTGTCAGTTCCACACATTCCCAGTACTACTGTATGAGCTGAGTCAGCAATATTCTGCTGACAATGTACAGTACACGTTCCACTAACGCAGGGGTCCTCAACATTTAGGACCCCTTAGCTGAGAGAGAGAGAGAGATGAAGCAGGGACCCCCGACTACATATTGGATTCATGTTAAATGTGTGTTTTCAGACATGTAATGACTTAAACGCTCCATACTCTGTAAACTTGACCTTTGGCTTTGTACTTGGTCTGCTCTTTTTTCCCTCCACAGTCCACACCAAACCTCTTCGCCGAAAATAGCCGGACGCGTTGTGAGCTTGTAGATCGGCTATTTTCGGCTAGTGTTCCCTCCAGAATAGGGATGTTGTTAATGTAAATTTTTTAGAATATAGTCCCTATCACGCAAAGATTTGGCGGACCCCCTGCAGTATCTCCGAGGACCCCCTAGGGGTCCTGGACCCCTGTTGAAGACCCCTGCACTAACGCACTAGCGCCCAGGGCAGCCACCCCCTAACTTGGTAAGCAATTATTACAATTATTATACATTCTCCACACAACCCCCAAAATCCCATCTCACCACAGACACGTGGATGATGGAGGGAGGTATAGGGGCGTGCCCCCTGGCGGAGATTTGCGCTCCGCTGAGCGCTCCTTCTCTTTAAGGCCCTGTTTAGACGACCTAAATCAAAGGCCGTCTAAATAGGGCAAAGATCGAATGTTTGCCTTATTCGGATATGAATCCGATTTGTTTTTTTGACGTCTGAACAGAAAAAAACTCACATGGAATCCGATTTTTACAAATCCGTCTTGAGCCACATTCAGAGGTGGTTTCAAATGCGATTTAAATGTGATTTCTAAAGGCGTGTCTCAGTCTCAACGCTCTAACCACACAAGTCGCATAATAATCAAACTGTCCAAAAGTTAAAACGTCACTTGCAGCGCGACCCCAAGCGCTGACTCTGAGCACTGACGTCATTACAGAGCGCGAGAATAGATGTTGATCTACGAACGAAAACGAAAGAGGTTTTATTTTAACACATTTAGTGTCAGAGGTTTTTTTAAACAGGGTACATCCAGTGACAGCGCTTCTTTAAAAAAATAAAAATAATTGAAAACACTAAAGATCTACGGTTATGGCTGTGTTACGCCGTTACCAAGGCAACCAAGGCAGATAATTATGTCAACGCAGGGCGGCATTAGGTCGACGTTGTTTAAATCAGTCTGAACACACGGATCCTGATCTGATCGCTTGCAAATAACAGTGTGGACAGTCGGTTCCTAAAGATCGGATTTGAGCAGTGGTGGAAAAAGTACTCAAATGTTTTACTTAAGTAAAAGTATCACTACTGCAATATAGAGATACTCCGTTGCAAGTAAAAGTCCGGAATTCTAAATTTACTTGAGAAAAAGTACAAAAGTATTGGTGTCAAAATTTACCAAAAGTAGAAAGTACTCATTATGCAGAATGTCCCATTTCAAGTATTCAAATGTATACCAAATCTTTTGAAAATGTTAATGTATGTTTTGTAATAACAATCAAAATCTACAAAGTACAGTAACTAGTAACTAAAGTTTTCAAATAATTGTAAAAGTACAACATTTGGATCCGAGATGTAGTGGAGTAGAAGGTAAAGGTATTAGAAATTGGAAATACTCAAGTAAAGTACAAATACCTCAAAATTGTTATACAGTACTCGAGTAAATGTACTTAAGTTACTTTACACCACTGGATTTTGATTTGACTGGAGCCTAATTGTTTGGGTTGTCTTTGTGTCCTCACAGGGAGCATGTGTGCGCTAACAGCAGATAGAACACACTGTACTCTAACTGTACATTGCAGTACAGCAGACCTAATGTATGTGTGAGCCACTGGAGCGTCCAGTGGAGGGAGAGGATGAAGAGTGGATGGAACACCGCTGTCCCCCCCCCCCCCCCCCCCCCCCAGACTCTACAACACGGACCACCAGGATGCCCTTGGCACCCACTGCTCCAGTAGAGCTGCTCAGCCCCCCCATTCAGCCCCACGGGACTCTAATGGTACTGGACTGGTCCGGTAAGAGGGAGGACACACCGTGTGCATGTTTGGGAAAAGTACATTAGGTGAACTAACTAAAACGATCTTGCAGGATCAGCAAACCCTCTACAACACTGGTTCTCAAAGTGGGGGTCCTGGCACCCCCAGGGGTCCTAGGAGAGGTACCAGGGGGTCCCCAAAATGTGTTAATATAGCATCACAATCATTTTAACCTTTAATACTTTTGGCTATTCAAAAATAGCAGATCTACAAGCTCATAGCGCGGCACAGAGTGCCGCGCTATGAGCTTGTAGATTTGCTATTTTTGGAAATCATGAAAAATGTGTGCAAATCTTTGAATGTATATATTTTTTCAAAGCGAACATTTGTAACTCAAATCTTTGCTTCTGGGAGGGTCCTTAGAACAATATTTTGACATGGGGGTCCGTGGACCAAATTCATATCATTTGGGGGGTCCTTGACATGAAAAAGTTTGAGAACCACCGCTCTACAACACATATAAATAAAGGTTAACCACTTGAACCCTAGCATCCCTATATTCTAGGGGGAACATTAAGCCGTAAGTAGCTGAGCTACATAGTCTCTCAAAGCCAGACTGTTGATTCACGCAATTTTCAAACGCTTAACGCCTAAAACACTCAAAACACTAAACGGAACGGGAAAAGGGAAGTGTCCCCCTCTGCAGTGCCTTCATTTTTAGAGAAAATGACAAACAGATGACAGCTTCCGTCCGTGGTTTTCAGGAGGCGTATAGTTATATAGTTAAAGACTCTATATGCTCTATAGCTTTTGAAGATTGTGGCTTCAGAGGCTAGTGATCTACAAGCCCACAATGCATCGTGCTAGCGATGCATTGTGGGCTTGTTTCATTTCCCAACCAACCAGAGTGCAGTGGGCGTCGCTCGTAATGTTGTGTTAACGGGGCGGGGGTTGACGGACAGATCGGTGAACCAATGGGATCAGGCGCAATCTCTCGCCGGCTCTATACACCCGCCCCTCTATACACGAAATCAGGAGCGTTGGGGCAGCCTACCCAAGTATTAGTTTACTAAGTACCAGGGTTTCCGCTAGGCATTTTTTGGGCCGGCCACCATGGCCGGCAGGATTATATTTTACCGGCCAAAGAATACATTTACCGGCCATATTATAATTAACGTCACATGCCTGTTTGCACTGCATACATACATGCACCCAACTGATCATTACACCTCGTTACGTTAGAGCTGCGCTTCTTTCCACTTTATCACAGATGCAATCTGTTCCTGTTTTTATAGATAACTAAATTATATGATCTACTATATCATGCAGAGATGTCGCTTGCCAAAAATGAAATGAATAAAGTGGGCATGAGTGAACTGCTGCGTGACGAATACCAAAACGTCCGCTCGCGGCGGCTCGCCCCAAAACGCGGTCGCCCCGGGGAAAATCCGGCGGTATTCGCCTGGTAGGGTATTCGGTATTCCTAAACAAACATATCAGTAAACTATGCCTAAACCTAACCTTATTCCTATCCTGATCTTAACCTCAGTAAAACTATACATAATCCTAAACCTATTTCTACCCTTATCCTCAGTAAAACAAATACAAGAATACAAGAACCACTGGTCCGCCTGAAAAATGGGGGCGAGGGTGTTTTGGGGCGAGTCCTAATTACCCTGCGCCTTACAGCCTTTCCCTGCGCAACACCGTCGCACAGTATAAACACATTAATATATATTTTGGGCTTTACATCGATTTTCATTCAGCCTTGATATGCAAAAGTAGGTTTTGTTTTGTTTTGTTAACGTGAATTATATGTGTCATGATATATGTGGCCTTGCGCGAGGTTGATTATACTTGCCTCCATAGTTGCTTTCACCAACTTTTACCACTGTGTCCATTGCAGACAGACAGTCACTGTGCTTGCATAATATCCACGACCCACACGTGTTCGGGACGGGACGGGTCCCTTTATCGACAATTGGGTCCGGTTTGGTCCAGATTCTATCACCTCGGAAAATCCCGGTTCTGTTTATCAACACCCGAACGAACCACTCTGTCTAGTGTCTACTCAGCGCTGATTACGAGAGTGTCTCTCAGCTGTGTGTTGTGTCGTATCAAAAATAGCAGACATACAAGCTCACAACGCGGCGTGTTGCGACGTGCTGTGAGCTTGTAAGTAAGTAAGTAAATTTTATTTATAAAGCACATTTCAAAACAAGGTTACAAAGTGCTGTACAATGGAACACAATTAAACAAAATTAACAAGTTAACAACAGAGTATAAAAGTATATAAATAGAGTAATAAAACAATACAACAACAAGGATTAAAACAAAGCAATTTGTCCGTGAAAGTCAGGTAGAACTTCATGGGTAAAAATGCTTACGGAACAAATGTGTTTTTAACATCGTCTTAAAACCTTCAACAGACTCTGCATTTTTTAGGGCCAATGGTAGGGCGTTCCACAGTGTGGGAGCAACCACTGCAAAAGCCCGGTCACCCTTTGTTTTGCGATTGGACGCAGGTATTTTAAGAAGGCCTTTGTCAGAGGACCTGAGGGAGGCAGTAGGTCCAAAATATAAGGTGGGGCCAGCCCGTGTAATGCTTTATAAGTAGTTAGGATAATTTTAAAATCTATTCTGGACCTAACTGGTAGCCAGTGCAGTGCGGCTAACACCGGAGTTATGTGTGCTCTGCGGTTGGTGTTAGTGAGGATTCTGGCTGCCGTATTCTGCACTAGTTGGAGTCGGGATAATGATGAACGGCTCAGGGTGTAGCTCTGATATTTTCAACGCGCGACGCCATCGTACAACGAATAGGCTATATTCTATAACTGCAGCGCAGAGCAGGCTGTCGGAATTAAACCACACAGTCAGATCATGATAAAAACTTTAAATGATTATGATTTTAATGGTTGTAGCCAACTACTTTATCCAAATAATAATATTAATAATAGGCTTAAATGATAAAATAGCTTAATAACAGCATTTTCCCAACCGGCCACGGTGGCCGGTGGTGTTTATATTTACCGGCCAATTAAACATTTTACCGGTCAATGGCCGGTAAATACCGGCTAACGGAATCCCTGCTAAGTACAGAGGGTATTCATTTGTTAACCACACAAACGCTAGCCTCCCCGTTCTGCCCATGTCATATAAACCCGTGGACGGCCTTAGATTCTCGGGTAGGGCTCTCGTCACCTTATAGGACGGACATCAGGGCTCTGTGGTCAACTTTTGATTGATTGATTGATTGATTGATGGAAATCTTTATTGATAATGAAATAAACACACGTCACAATAACGTACATCTGACCCACCATAATCAAAAGGATAACATTACGCAGAAAAGCTTCTACATCTGGTTTCCATTGTGGTGAGGTGTGTGTTTGTGTGAAGTCATGCTGTGTGGTGTGGTGCTGGCAGAGGTGGAAAAAGTACTCAAATGGTTTTACTTAAGTAAAAGTATCAATACTAAAACGTGGAAGTACTCTGTTACAAGTGAAAGTCCGGAATTCAAAATCTACTTGAGTAAAAGTACTAAAGTATTGGTATCAAAAGGTACTTAAAGTACCAAAAGTAAAATTACTAAAATGTTTGAAAATAGCAGATCTACAAGCTCACAACGCGTCGCATCGCGACGCGTTGTGAGCTTGTAGATCTGCTATTTTCAAACAGCCTAGCTATAAAATTGGGCTAAAGTGGTTAATGTGTGTTTTATAAAATAATAATAGTTTTTTTTGTACATAGGATACATCTTGATGCCAAACAACCCTGTAACGTGGATATATCTACAGTAGTGTATGTATTAGGCACGCAACGATTCACTCAACTCACCATACGATTTGAATCCCGATACTAGGTTCACGATACAAGTTTTTTTAAACACAAAATGAGTTTCCAGACAAATGACCGAAACATATATAGTCTTTCATTATCTCTCACACAAATCCAGTATTTTCTTCTCTTGTCTTTATTATTATATATTTTTTTACAATACCGTGTTTTCTCTTATCCTCTTTTCCATACAGTACGGTAGCAAATGACAAACTCTTTTTTAATTAAATTCTCTTACAAAGATCCTGTATATTTTTCTTTTTTTTATGCTGTTTGCATTGCGAGAACTTTTTATTAAATTGTCTCCAGTTAACATTTAAATTGTCTCCAGTTTGAATCTTTCATTCAAGTTGAATGATTTACGATAAATCGTTACATAGTATGTATATTTGAATGTGTGTATATGGGTATATATAATTTAGGTTTATATGTACTTTTGTGTATATTGTGGGACACTGATCAAGGCCAAGACACAGTGAGGCAGGGTACAAACCCAATAAAGGGCGTTTATTGAAGGTTTGGCTCAGAGAGCATTGTTTATGTTTTTCTTTTTCAAAACTTTAAATCATAATTCAACTCAAACATGTATCACAGGTTTCTTCCCAGGGTTGGGGTTTCCATATACATTCCTAATCCATGCAATTTCAGTATGTTCCGCAGGTTGCCTATAAAGTAAAAGAGACATTCTTTTAGTTTTCAATTTCACTGTCAATGTCACATTGTAAAGGGAAAATAGTGGAGTTTCTCACTTACCGCCCGAGCACCTGTCCATTCACCAGGAGAGCCAGTGGAGAGTGAGAGAGAGCGTTTGTGTTTGTAGCTTGGGGTGCCACACCTAGCCAGTCATCACAGGTGCGCTGAGTTGGGGCTGATTCATGATGAGGAGAGGTAGGTACCGCCCCTCAATGACGTGGCCTAGGCTGTGGTGCTGTCTGTCAGGTCTCTCTCTGTCTCTCTCCCACTGTTTCTCCCTGGTGAGGTGCCTACCTGTCGGGCGGTTTCCTAGTGAAACTCCACATATCCCCCCCCTAAGCCCACCGCCTGGGCCGGGGGCTTCATTTTCCTCCTCTTCATACATCCGGGACAGTGCGTCCGCGTGCGGGATGTCCTTCCCGGGCCGGTGCTCCACTCTGAAATTATAGTCCTGCAGCTCTAGGAACCAGCGCGTCACCCTGGCATTCCGGTCCTTATTGGTCGCCATCCATTTTAGAGGTGCATGATCTTTAATGAGAGTGAAAGTGCGGCCCCAAAGATAATAGCGGAGGTGGTGTATGGCCCACTTCACCGCCAGACACTCTTTTTCCACTGTTGCATAGTTTTTCTCGTGGTCTAATAGTTTTCTGCTCACATACGTCACCGGGTGCTCCTCGCCATCAATGACCTGGGCGAGGACGGCGCCAAGTCCGGTGCCGGACGCGTCCGTGTGGAGGAGGAACGGCTGGCTGAAGTCAGGGGCCTTCAGCACCGGCTCCTCACAGAGTGCGCTCTTCAGCTGCTGAAACGCCAGCTCTGTTTCGGACGTCCAGGAGACGTGGTGTGGCAGCTTCTGTCGTGTTAGCTCATATAGTGGGGCTGCAACAGTAGAATCATTTTTAATAAACTTTTGATAATACGAAATTAAGCCAAGGAATGACTTTACTTGTTTTTTTGTGACGGGACGGGGCCAGTCCCGGACGCGCTCCACTTTGCGCGTCTGTGGTTTCACGCAGCCCCTGCCAATCGTGTAGCCGAGGTAGTCGGTCTCCGTCAGGCCGAGGCGGCACTTCTTGGCGTTGGCGGTCAGCCCGGCGCGTCTGAGGGCGTCCAGTACCGCGTCCAGGTGCTGTAGGTGGCGAGCCCAGTCACTGCTGTGGATGACGATGTCGTCCAGGTAGGCTGCTGCGTAGGCGCGATGTGGCCGCAGCACCCGGTCCATTAGCCGCTGGAACGTGGCCGGGGCCCCGTGCACCCCAAACGGCAGCACCGTGTACTGGTAGAGCCCCTCAGGCGTGGAGAAGGCTGTCTTCGCTTTGGCCCGGTCCGTCAGTGGCACCTGCCAATATCCCTTGGTCAGGTCGAGGGTGCTGACGAACCGGGCCGGGCCGAGGCGCTCGATGAGCTCGTCGACGCGGGGCATCGGGTAGGCGTCGAACGTGGATACCTCATTCAATTTTCGAAAGTCATTGCAGAATCTCAGTGAACCGTCCGGCTTGGGTACTATGACGATGGGACTGGACCAGGGGCTGTACGACTCCTCGATGACGCCGAGCTCCAACATCTTGGTCACTTCCTCTTTAATCGCCACCCGTCTGGCTTCTGGGATACGGTAGGGCCGTAGGCGCACCACTTTCCCCGCCGTGGTGCATATGTCGTGACGTATGGCGTTCGTCCGCCCTGGTAGGTCGGAGAAGACGTCACGGCTCCGTCCCAGCAGCTCCTTGAGGTCCTGGGTCTGTGCGGGGGAGAGGTCCTCTCCGAGGGGCGCCGGGGGCAGGCTCGGCGGGGCGGCTACGGCGAGCAGGGCGGGCAGGATCAGCGGCGGCGCGTCGTTCCACTTCTTCAGGATGTTTACGTGATAGATTTGGTGACCCTTCCTCCGGCCGGGCTGGCACACTCTGTAGTCGACGGGCCCCATCTTCTCTGTCACTTCGTAGGGTCCCTGCCATTTCGCCAGGAATTTGCATTCACTGCTTGGGACGAGGACCAACACTTTCTCCCCCACCTGGAACTCGCGGAGCGTGGCGCCGCGGTTATACGTGCGCGCCTGGTCCCGCTGTGCCTGCTCCATATGCTCCCGGACTAACGGCCAGATCGCCTTGGCCCGGGCCTGGAGGCGCTCGATGTGGTCCACGACGCTGCGGTGGGGAGAGGGTTGGCTCTCCCAGGTCTCCTTGGCGATGTCCAACAGTCCACGGGGTCTCCGGCCATACACAAGTTCGAAAGGCGAGAACCCCGTGGACGCCTGCGGCACCTCCCTGATGGAAAATAATACAAACGGGATCAACTGGTCCCAGTCTTTCCCGTCGACGTCAGTTAGTTTTTTTAACATTTTTTTAAGTGTCTGGTTGAATCTCTCCACGAGACCATCCGTTTGTGGGTGATAGACAGAGGTGCGTATACGTTTCACTTTCAGCCATTTGTACAGTAGTGTCATTACTCTAGACATGAAACATGTGCCTTGGTCAGTGAGGACCTCTTCAGCTATTCCCACCCGGCTAAACATCATCATTAGTTCGTGGGCCACTGCTTTGGCCGAGGCAGTCCGTAGGGGAATAGCCTCTGGATAACGAGTAGCATAGTCAAGTATTACCAGAATGTAGCGGTGGCCCCGGCCAGACTTCGGGAGTGGTCCCACGATGTCCATGGCGAGCCGTGAGAACGGTGTGTTGATGATGGGCAGCGGGACCAGTGGGTTATGAAACGTGGGTCGGGGGGCAGTTTTCTGACACTCCGGGCAGCCCTTGCAAAACTCTTCTACTGCTCGTTTAACACCGGGCCAGTAGAAGCGGGCCAGAATGCGCTCGTATGTCTTTTTTACTCCCAGGTGGGCCCCCAACTGGTGCGTGTGTGCTAGGTACAGGACTCGTGACACATGAGTTTTAGGTACAAGCAACTGTTCTATCGTTTCCCCCCCCTTGTCTATCACCCCTCTATACAACAGTCCATTATTTACAAGAAAGTACGGGGGATTCAGCGTACTCACCCCGTCACATTTCTTCCCGTCGATGGCGGCCACGTTCTGGCGTGCCATGTCCAACGTGGGATCGACCCACTGTGCGGTGGCGAATTCCGCCCCCCTCGGGGCTTCGGACAACTCAGGTCTGGGGAACTCGGAGAACGGATCACTCGCCGCAGTTGAGGCGTCGCGGCCTGGCGGAGACTGGACCTCCTCCTCTGCTGCACTCGCCTCCTCTTCCTCCGCCGCTGCGGTGTGTGGGGCCTCTTCTGGAGAGGTGCCACTCTCGGAGCCGGGAGAGGTGGGGCGAAACGCCGGGCAGGCGTGTAGTGGAGCTGGGGGTCCGCTGTGCGCAGCGCGGCGGCGCCGGCGACGTGGCGGTTTCTTCTGTAGGCCCGGTTTCCAATATCGGTCGAAGAGAACGCAGTCCACTCCGATCAGCAGTGGCACGGGCAGGTTTGGCACCACTCCGGCTGGTACCACGGCGTCACCCCGTGGAGTCTGGACCCGGAGCTGCGTCACCGGATAATGGCGGACATCGCCGTGCACGCAGGATACTGGCACCGTGGTGGTGGTGAGCGCGCCCGCCAGGTCGGCGCGGACCAGCGTAACAGCGCTCCCCGAGTCCAAGAGCGCATGGGCGTCGGCACCGTCTATCTTCACCGGCAGGCGAGCGTGGCGGCGAGGTGTCGTCCCGGTGTGCAGGCACGGTCGGGCTGCGTCAGAGCTGGCAGCGGTCCCCATCGAGGCGTCGCGGTCTCGGTCGGGGCAGGACCAGGAGATATGGTCGGCCTGGCCACACACATAGCAGCGCCGCTGCTGTGCGCCCCGACCGGGGCCCTCTGCGACGGCCGCGTCGGTGCGGTTGGAGGACGGGTTCGGCTGCTGGGTCCTTCGCCGGTCACGGCCGGGTTTCTCCTCGGCCGGTGCTTTTGGTGCGTCGGCCCGGGTGGACTTCATCATCTCCACGCTGACTTGGTGATTTTCTAAGAGGGCTACTAGTGCTTCCAGGGAGCTCGGGCTCACCTGCGAGGCGTATCTGCGGGCGTCGGGCGGCAAGGAACGTATGCATCTATCTATTACGATTCTGTCAATCATGGGGGGCTCTCCTCCGCTCGTCAGCCAGCTGTGCGTCATGCGTAATAGGTTGGCTACTTGGGGCCGAGGTGGCTGGGCCGCCTGGTAGGACCAGTGGTGGAACCGCTGCGCTCTGGCGGGCAGGCTGTAGCCCTGGCTGGCCAATATCGCTTCCTTCAGCTTACGATAGTCTCTAGCGTCTGCCAAGGTTAGGTCCCGACAGACCCGCTGCGCTTCACCTGTGAGAAACGGTGCCAAGAGCGAGCCCCATTCTGCCGTCGGCCATCTCTCTCTGGCCGCGGTGCGCTCAAACACCTCCAAGTATGCTTCTATATCATCGTCAGGTGATAATTTAGTGAGCACCTCCCGTGGTGCGCGAGTAACCGAAACATCTCGTGAGATCCTATCAATCAATTTTTGTACCGCTGTCTGCAAGTCAGTTTGGCTTTTCAGTAGCGCCGTCAAAGCGGACGCGTGCTCCATGCTGTGGGTTCTTGACGTAGATCAGTGTACCCGTATTCTCCACCATTTGTGGGACACTGATCAAGGCCAAGACACAGTGAGGCAGGGTACAAACCCAATAAAGGGCGTTTATTGAAGGTTTGGCTCAGAGAGCATTGTTTATGTTTTTCTTTTTCAAAACTTTAAATCATAATTCAACTCAAACATGTATCACAGGTTTCTTCCCAGGGTTGGGGTTTCCATATACATTCCTAATCCATGCAATTTCAGTATGTTCCGCAGGTTGCCTATAAAGTAAAAGAGACATTCTTTTAGTTTTCAATTTCACTGTCAATGTCACATTGTAAAGGGAAAATAGTGGAGTTTCTCACTTACCGCCCGAGCACCTGTCCATTCACCAGGAGAGCCAGTGGAGAGTGAGAGAGAGCGTTTGTGTTTGTAGCTTGGGGTGCCACACCTAGCCAGTCATCACAGGTGCGCTGAGTTGGGGCTGATTCATGATGAGGAGAGGTAGGTACCGCCCCTCAATGACGTGGCCTAGGCTGTGGTGCTGTCTGTCAGGTCTCTCTCTGTCTCTCCCACTGTTTCTCCCTGGTGAGGTGCCTACCTGTCGGGCGGTTTCCTAGTGAAACTCCACAATATGTATGCAAGTCTTGGCCGTGAATGCGGAAATGTTTTGAGTGTTGGTTCATTAAGAACATTGTAACTGCTAT
>NC_137606.1:56911100-56946100 GCF_963280865.1 Gymnoscopelus braueri
TGTGTGTGCGTGTGCGTGTAAGGACATGTTATATTTTCTTTGACATGCGGCTCACAGAAGTCTCTCCACAGAGAGCAGACACGCCTAGTTAATGTGATTAGCGTGCATGAATGAACGGAGTCTCTGCCACAAAGAGAGCTCCCAGACCTCACATTGCACCCAGACACACTGGCACACGCTGATTAGCAACCTTTTTTTTTAATTTACAAGACCACCACACATTATTAGTCCATTAGACCCCCCCCATTTGACAGTTAATTTTATAATCTCTGTGACCCTATCATCTACACTCTGAAATCCTCTGTTAACTCGTTTTTTACTCTCTCAGTGTCACAGACCTGTAAAAAGAGTCCATTTTTGGACTCCCTCGTGGTCCCAGGACCTGATATTGGGAACCAGTGCTGTAATCTGACACCAGGTTAATCTGGGCTATCCCCCCTTCTATTGATCATATACTACTTGTTTAAAAAAAAGATGACTTATGAGTACTTGTAATATGCACGCTGTGTTGAGATGTGGTGTGTGTGTGTGTGTGTGTGTGTGTGTGTGTGTGTGTGTGTGTGTGTGTGTGTGTGTGTGTGTGTGTGTTTAAAGGTGTGTGTGCCGGTAGCCGGTATAGCCGGTGCTGTGCCGGTGGCCGGTGGGTTTGCCCGTACCCTCGTTCATTCACGGTGGCATCACCTCCAGAGCT
This sequence comes from Gymnoscopelus braueri, assembly GCF_963280865.1. Classification (NCBI taxonomy): domain Eukaryota; kingdom Metazoa; phylum Chordata; class Actinopteri; order Myctophiformes; family Myctophidae; genus Gymnoscopelus; species Gymnoscopelus braueri. The sequence goes on from NC_137606.1 coordinate 56,911,792, forward strand.
CCGGCTCTCCGTAATCTCTGCCACGCTTAACGAGGGGAAAAAAAAATCCTCCACTAATCGGGTCAACCTTTAGGGCGCTCCTAATTGATGCCTTAATTGGTGTTTGCATATCTTGTGTTATCTTGAGCATAAATTGGATGATTCAGGGGGAGAAAAAGCACACTTTCTTTTTTCTTTCTACAGTGAGGAGAAGGAGAGGGGAGGGGAGGGAAAAAAGGGTGGGGGTACCAGTCTGAACGACTCCTTTTTCTGGGCCTGAGGGTGGGTGGGTGCAGGGGGGGGGGGACAATAGGAATAAATTATTCTCCTAAATGGATTATCATAGACTTACTGTACGGCTCTGAAGTGGATGCAGTCATAGTCGGCTAATATGAAGTGTAGCGGTCATTAAAAAATGGCTTTTGGGTCGTTCATGACACTAGCGGTGATACTCTAGTGGGAGAGGAGGAGGGTGGGGGAATAGAAAGAAAAGGTGTCGCGGTGTGGACTCGGGTGGGTCTCTCTCTCTCTCTCTCTCTCTGTCTCTCTCTGGTGGAGTGTGCTGCCGGTGGCTGAGGGAAGGTGGCACTATACAGTCATCCCGCCGTTTGAACGTTTGCGTGCTTTGTTGTATGTTTAAGCGGCTATAGCTAGTCGTGGAGGGTTCTGCATGTTGATCGTCATCGCGGCGTGGCCGCCCCACTGATGTCTACGCTGATCACGAGTTCGTTTTTTTTTTTTTGGTGTGTTCGCACTCACAACGAACGCTGTGGATTCCGACGGCACCGGATTGCTTTCTTTAAATGTCAGCGTGGATGAGTCAGAGAGAGAGAGAGAGAGAGAGAGAGAGAGAGAGAGAGAGAGAGAGAGAGAGAGAGAGAGAGGAGAGAGAGAGAGAGAGAGAGAGAGAGAGAGAGAGAGAGAGAGAGAGAGAGAGAGAGAGAGAGAGAGAGAGAGAGAGAGGGGAGTAGGAGGCAGACGGAGGGGTTTGGAAAGGAGTGCAGAACACGAGGCAAACAGGGAGGATGAGAGAGGGGAGAGGAGGCACAGGCATGCAGGCAGGCGGGGGGGGGGGGGGAGGTAAAAGAAGATGGAGCCCGCTACTCGTAACCAAGAGGCTGCAAACACAGCCTCTTGCCCCTTATTCTTCTATAGCTGTAGCTAAAAGGGAGAGATAGAGAGGGTGGGTTAGGGTGTAGTGAGGCAGGGATGCTGTCAGGTATGTGGGGAAGGTAGGCAGAGACATGCAGTAATGCAGAGAGACAGATGGGGATGAAAGCCACTTCAGCAGGCTAGGAGGAGAGGAGAGGAGAGGAGAGGAGAGGAGAGGAGAGGAGAGGAGAGATAGAGGAGAGGAGAGGAGAGGAGAGGAGAGGAGAGGAGAGAAGAGATGGATGTGGATGGAAGAGGATGCAGAAGCGAGCGCAGAGGAGGCAAAGGGAACGGCTTGTGCAGGAGAGAGAGAGAGAAGGGAAAAAAAACCCAGCCATGCTGCACGTTGACTGACTGACTGACTGACTGACTGACTGACTGACTGACTGACTGACTGACTGCACCCATGCATGTGGGGTGAGGCACCGGCCGGCTTCTCCCGTTCTGCATTAAGAAAAACTACGCATCTCGAACAAAGCCGGCGCCTCCAGCGTGCGTCTGTCCTCAAAGGAAGGAGATACCTTACATGGCCTCCCCATGCAGGATGAATTTAGAAGGTGTAATCCGTGGCTTTCCATCTCCAGCAGAGATTACATTATTATTATATGCTCCCTGGCTTCAAAAGGAAAAGTTTTTTTTTTTAGCAGTGCGCTTGCTAGTGGGAGCTGCAGGCAGCTCCACTAGCAAGCGCACTGCTAAAAAAAAACTTTGTATCTTATGGGAGTGGCAGCTGGTATACCTGACCTGCCTGATCCGTATCCCTGGAACAATGCCGTTATAGCAGCCAGGATGCAGTCTATAACTACAACGCTAGAGCCTCTCCCAGCCCAGATACTAGGCTATTAGTCCTGATCATGGTACAGTGGTGGAAAAAAAGTACTCACATGTTTTACTTTAGTAAAAGTATCAACACTGCGATGTAGAAGTACTCCGTTACAAGTAAAAGTCTGGGATTAACAAGTATTGGTATCAATATGTACTTAGAGTACCAAAAGTAAAAGTACTATAATGTTTGAAAATAGCAGATCTACAAGCTCACAACGCGTCGAAAGGTGATGCGTTTGTGAGCTTGTAGATCGGCTATTTTCAAATAGCCTAGGTATAAAACAGGGCTAAAGTGGTTAATGTATGTTTTATACTGTAATAATGTTACATCATGTTGTGATTAAAGCTGCCAAATAATTGTAGTGGAGAAAAAGCACAATATTTGCCTCTGAGATGTAGTGGAGTAGAAGTAAAAGCATAGGCAATTGGAAATACTCCAGTGAAGTAAAAAAGTACCTCAACATTGTACTTAAGTACAGTACTTGAGTAAATGCACTTAGTTACTTCACACCACTGGTCCTGGTACATTACTATTAACACCACACCTATAACCAACACAGTCTCAATCAATCACTAGAGCTGGGCAATAATATCACCAAATACCTCAATATCTTCATTGTGACGATAATATTGTATTGGAGAGAGAGAGAGAGAGAGAGAGAGAGAGAGAGAGAGAGAGAGAGAGAGAGAGAGAGAGAGAGAGAGAGAGAGAGAGAGAGAGAGAGAGAGAGAGAGAGAATAAAATATACACAAATATGTAGTATTAAACAGGGATTATTAAAACCAGGGAAAGACAACCCCCATTTAACCATAACTCTACCCGGAGAGTTATGGTTAGAGTATCCTAGGCCTCATGTCCATCCACCCTTAGCAGCTCCAGTCCAGTCCAGACTCCAACATCATGTCTGTGTCTCCCCCAGGACTAGCTCCAAATTGTGTCTGGGCCAAGTCTTGGCTCTCTCTTCCACTCTCTCAGCTCCACGTTGAACCAAAGCCCCTCTCCCTAGCGCCTGCATCTCCTTTGGTATAGGGCCAGCAGTCCACCGCCTCTCACAATCACATCAGAATTAGAAGCATTTTTTTAATTATTACCAGTCCATTACCCGTTGGGGATATGAGCATCGTTTTCATAGACCTGCCGCTTACTTATTCCTCTGGCAAAATGTGGCAACACTGGCAAAATGGCAAAATGTGGCAACACTGATCCCAATCCCATAGCCTAACTGATCCCAATCCCATAGCCTGGGGGACCATGTAGAGTTAGGACAGTGTTTCCATAAAAGGCTAATAAACAGCTTGAATTTGGGTAACGTGAAAAACAGGCTTCCTCACGGTGGGCGTTTGCTAATGATGAATGGCCATGTGCAAGTGCAGATCAATTGCTTCAGCCACTGAGGAGAACCAAGCACTTCAGACAGACTGACGTTCCATTAATTATATGTAGGACTAGTCCATATCCGGTCGACACATCCGCTGCAGTTCGTCCATAGCTCGCGGGGCCATCCCACAGCTGGGTAGCCCCGTAACCATGGCGATGGCCTCACCACCCTACCTACCTACCTACCTACCACTACTTAGCATTGGCAAATTATAGGAGGATTGTCACATCACAGGGTTTACAGGTGTAAAGAAGTGGGTGAAATTCTCTTTCTTTTTGGCGAGCAAAGCACCATTGGTCATAGTTTTTAGGGGGATTAGGGGATAGCTAATGGGGGACAGAGGCAGGAGAGAGCAAGGAGAAGACATAGGAAAGAAACGGGTCAAAATAAAAATCAAGATACAGTATGTACATGTTTACTTAGCATTAAAACATACAGTATGTATACAGTAGTTTGTACATGAGGTTAGACATAAGGTGTTATCAGTGGTGTAAAGTAAGTACATTTACTTAAGTACAATTTTTCTTTTTTACTATACTGGAGTATTGCCAATTTGGAGTACTTTTACTTCTACTCCACTACATCTCAGAGGCAAATATTATACTTTTACTCCGCTACAATTATTTGAAAACTTTAGTTACTAGTTACTTTGCAGATAAATTATGATATTATGAAACATACATTAACCACTTCAGCTCTGTTTTACACGTAGGCTATTGTGAAAATAGCAGATCTACAAGCTCACAACGTGTCGCATCGTTGTGAGCTTGTAGATCTGCTATTTTCAAACATTTTAGTACTTTTGCTTTTGGTACTTTAAGTATATTTTGATGCCAATACTTTTGTACTTTTAATCCTGTACTTTTAATTTAAATGTTTAGCAGGTTAGACATAAGGTGATATAAAGCCACCGGCTTCCAATGCTATCAATGCATTGAATGGGACATTATCACGTTTTATCAGACAGACCACTGAATGGGCGAAGTAGGGCAACATACTGACCTACCCGCCATTTATCAGACCATTCATTGGGCGTAAATCAGGAGCTACTGACCGACCCCGGAGACAGAAGCAGTCCCCACAACATGATTGTGGGGGACTGAGCCAGATGGCGCTGATAGGCCTCAAGCGAATGTCGCAACGTTCGGGGACGGCAACTTCGCTCGCTTTAGCTCGCTCGGCGGTCCCTCACGTGGCTCCAGTTCGCTCGAGACTCCATCATGGTTCGAAACCGAAACCGAAACGGAACTTTTTAAGTCATCTCCGTCGGTAGGTCAGTATGTCGCCTACTTCGCCCATTCAATGGTCTGATAAAACGTAGCCTCGGAAAACCCATGCCTTTTTTTTTGGTTACAAAAGAAAAAAAGTCTGGGGTTAACCATGCAGGAACGGTGGTTTCGGAGTGGGAGTGAACCTTGTTATCTCCTAACCAATCAGGAGTGCAGAGCGGCGTCGTCGCTCTAAATTTGGTGACGTCAGCGTGTTCCGTGCACAGGCCGGGGAGGGGGGGCGACGCGTTGTGAGCTTGTAAATCGGCTATTTTTCAGAGCGCAACACCCGGAGCGCAACCAAACATAAAATGACTTGTCCTTTAGTTCTACTGGATCTCTTCTCCACTAGATCCCTCTCTAACATTTTAGTCTAGTTTTTATCTGCCGACGAAATTGTCAATACATTTAGTCTTAGTTTCAGTCGTCATAGCTTAGTTTTTTATGTAGTTTTCGTCAGTGTAAAAAGGTAGTTCGACCAACATTTTTTGTCATAGTTTTAGTCGACGAAATCAACACTGCCATCCATCCCTCCATCCATCCATCCCTCCATCCCTCCACCCCTCCATCCCTCCATCCTCTCCACCCACCCTGCATGCTGTCAGTGGGTGAACACGGAGCCTTTGTTTCAGACAGAGAGGCTGGTGTAATTCAATTAAAGTCTACTCCCGAGGATGTGATGACGCTGACATACAGTATGGCTGCTTTATTAGCTGCTGCCCGCCAAGGAGCATCTTTTTTTTTACCCGCCCCCGGTGGCCGTGTCTGTGCGGTGCATGGGACCAGCCCCGGCCCGTCCTATTGGTCGTTCCAACGCAGAGCGGTGTGGGCGAGGAGAGGGGATGTGACGGTCGCCTCCCGAGACCCCCCGCATCTCTCTTTTATCACCCCCCCCCCCCCCTCTCTCTCTCCTGCAGGAAGATATACAGTAGCGGGATAAAAGGGTGTGGTGCTCAAGCCGTGTGTGTGTGTGCGTGCGCATATGTGTGTGTTTGTGTGTGTGTGTGTGTGTGTGTGTGTGTAGAAGAGAGGGCGACTGAGTGGGGTAGCAGCTTCACTCCGAGCGAGAGAGACCACGACAGGGAAAGAGAGACACAGAGAGAGAGAGAGAGAGAGGCAGGATAATGGACGTATACAGCAGTATTATTGCAGACTGCAGCCATTCCATGCTCTGTGGTCTGTGGAAGGTTTTTTTTTCCCCTTCTTTTTTCATCTCAGGAAGGAAGACGGCCATTTAAAATGATACGGGGGGTCTTGGTGTTACCGCATGCAGGGTCCTCGCCAGGGTTCAGAATTAGACCCTCTCTACTCTCTGTTCGCACCGGGACCGGCATCACTAGACCATGAGGAAACGTTCTTCTAGGGACCGGATCATTCCGTGTCGGTGCCATCACTCTCAAACTCACCGCCGTTAATTAGGTTTTAATGGTTGCCCCTCGCCGTGGCCGCGGGTAGGTGACGTCACAATGAACGCATACATGCGCCGCGGCGGCGGCACCTGTTGGATTTCACTGTTGTCGGGCAGAAAACCTCGTATCTCCATGACTTCAAACCTTTTATTATCCGTAAATGGATGTCCTATACGTCATAATACGAGTGTCTTACAAAGGCGGTGAAAATAGCCGATCTATTTGGCTATTTTCATTATTTTATTTTAAAGATAAACAAACGGTTTTGGACGTACAAGGTTTCCACCTGACGGTGACGACGTGTAATTTACGGGTATTACTGTATCCACCTTAAAATAATGTCCCCTACCCGCCCACTAGGGCGGCGCCACATGACTTCAAACCAGCCTTCATTTTGCCGACAAAACTATGACGAAAAATGTCCGTCGACTGCCTTTTTTCAGTGACGGAAACGAAATAGAAACGAAATAAAAACTAAGCCATGATGACTAAAACTAGGACTATATTGAAAATTCCATAAAAAAAAAAAAGAAGAAGTCATTGTATGCTTGGCCTTGTGCAGATGTCACGCTCCGAAAATATAAATCAGGCATTACGACGCCAAAGTTCATTTTAGTAAATCAACTCTAGATTTAGACTAAACTCTAAACCTTTCAGATGACTGAAATATGACTAAATAAACATGTTTTGTCAAAATTAACTCCACGATGGGACCTGTTGTATTTGTGATTTACGGGAACCAGTGAAACTGTATCTGATTTAGTTCATAATAAAATGTATATTTTAACGTTTGTGTCGAGTTGTTGATAATATATAAGAAATAAGACATATAATAGTAAATACATATTATTTATGATAAACCTGAAAAAATAAAACAAATACTCCAAAAAACACACTTGTCGATTTAATCTAAAAAGTAATCGCCAAAAAATATGTGATACTTGGATCCCTTGTTAGAATAGTACAATAGTAACAGATGCACTAGGAGCTGTTCTTCCATAGTGATTCAACCCCCTCCCTCCCGCCCTTCCCCCATACCCCCCCCCCCCCTCCCCCCTCCATGTGAACTGGTCCCTAATGGCTCCCACCAACCAGACACTGAGAAGGTGCTAGATTTGTTACTGTGTGTCATGGTGGGGGATGGTGTGTGTGTGTGTGTGTGTGTGTGTGTGTGTGTGTGTGTGTGTGTGTGTGTGTGTGTGTGTGTGTGTGTGTGTGTGTGTGTGTGTGTGTGTGTGTGTGTGTGTGTGTGTGTGTGTGTGTGTGTGTGTGTTTATGGGTCCATCGATAAAGCCTCTGGCTCAGGGGTGTGGTTCTTCTCACGACAGTCAGAGCCCACCCAAGGACAGAGAGACAGACAGAAAGGCAGACAGACAGAAAGGCAGACATTCAGAAAGACACCTAGACAGACAGACAGACAGACAGACAGACAGACAGACATGAGTAAAGACAGATTACAGAGATGTAACAGGCACAATGAGACATCCCATAATAATATTCCTTATACACGTATTATACACGAGTAGAATGGTCATTTAATCCATCATATTTAATCAGAATTGCTGCTGTTTAACCCACAACCAGCTCAGTCTATCACCATAGAAACAACTATGGACGAAGGGAGGCCTCATCACGTCACCCAGTGGTTTCTACAGAGCCCTTTTGAAGCCCCTTTGGCGGCCAATAAAATCCACCATCTTGGAACTCCCGGTATATAACGAGAAGCAACCGTAAACTAATGATATATTCTTGGCTGGAAGGATAACGCACAAAACAGTCCTGGCACTTGTTTCCATTGTGGTCCTATGTATTCAATTCATCAACATAGCATACAAAATTAACACAATAATACATGTCATCAACACATTACAAACAGTATTATGTACAAAAGAGATAAAAATGACATTTACTGTACCTCCTTCAATCAAGTGTACAGTCCGGTTAAATTCCCATTGCAATCGATGGAGTGGTAATTGTTCTGCAGGCAGAACAATTACCACTCTTTTGAATCAAATTCCATTTAGTTTTAGTCATATCTTAGTCATCTGAAAGGTTTTAGTTTTTGTCTAGTTTTAGTCGACTAAATATCATAAGATTTTAGTCGACTAAATCTACACTTCATTTAGGCGGCTAAAATGTATGTTGGCGCCTTGGCGGTGCCTTGATGCAGCGTCGTAATGGCTGATTTTACACTTGGTTGCGTGCTGAAAATAGCCGATGTATAAGCTCACAACGCGTCGCAGCGCGACGCGTTGTGAGCTTGTAGATCTGCTATTTTCAGGGCGCAACACGCACGCGCAACCAAACATAAAATGACTTGTCTTTTAGTTCTACTGGATCTCTTCTACACTAGATCCCTCATTGACATTTTAGTCTAGCTTTTATTTGTTGACGAAATTGTCATTATATATTTAGTCTTAGTTTTAGTCATCATAGCTTAGTTTTTATTCAATTTTTATTAAGATTTCATCAGTGAAAAAGGGTAGTCGACCAACATTTTTCGTCATAGTTTTAGTCGACAAAATCAACACAGGGGGTATAGCAACACCTGCGAGGCCATTAACTCTGAACACAGAAATAGAACATCGTTTGCTAAGCCAGTGCCAGCGATTTCCGAGTGTTTTCAGAATATTATTCTTCACAACGATCCACCCGCCGATCGCTTTAAAAAAGAAACGGATGCTTGCCGCCTGATTGATAATCAAGCCAAAAGTTTGAAATAATCACGAAATTGATTTGAAGTCTTATGGCCTGCAGGCCTACAGTATACTGTATGGCATATAGAGCAGTGGTTCTCAACTTGTTCATGTCAAGGACCGTTAGGGTCCATTTGGTTCCATTTGTACACTCTCTGAGTTAAAGGAGAATTCCGGACAAATTAAGTGTTATCTTTCATGTCTCGTTACTCACCTAGCGACGTAAAAAGTGGCGTTCTTTTTTTCCATATATTCCCCTGTCGTCATTTTTTAAACACCCTCCGTTGTTATAATGGGAGCGCGAGGGTTAGTGAAGTTCGTCTATTATAACCGACGCAATGTTATTTTTTTCTCTACTACGATTCATTGTAGAGTCTCATGATAGTCAAACATGCGCTGAAAATTCCTGCGAGCCTGCCGTTAATGGCGAACGATTTAACACTGAATGCTTGTTTCTTTCCAGAACCTGGCAACTCGTGTTGCCAGATTCTGGAAACAAGCAACCAGTGTTAAATCGTTCGCCATTAACGGCAGGCTCGCAGGAATTTTCAGCGCATGTTTGACTATCATGAGACTCTACAATGAATCGTAGTAGAGAAAAAAATAACATTGCGTCGGTTATAATAGACGAACTTCACTAACCCTCGCGCTCCCATTATAACAACGGAGGGTGTTTAAAAAATGACGACAGGGGAATATATGGAAAAAAAGAACGCCACTTTTTACGTCGCTAGGTGAGTAACGAGACATGAAAGATAACACTTAATTTGTCCGGAATTCTCCTTTAAGGACCCATAAGGGTCCATTTGGTTCCATTTGTACGCTCTCTGAGTTACAGACCCATGAGGGTTCATTTGGTTCCTAACTATCTAATATTTAGCTGGGGACCCCCTGGAACTCCTTCAAGGGCCCCTGGGGGTCCACGGACCCCACTTTGAGAACCAACGGCATAGAGCTGTTGTAATGGTGAAAGTGATGTTTTAGAGACATCTATGATTGTGGAACTGATTAGATAACGGAAGCATAATTATGTCTGCTTTCCAGTGAGACTGAAAGACTTGTCATCGATCTGCAGTACAGTATTATGCAGTCGTGCTTTTTGTCAGATAACACATATTATAGCTTTTAATGGATACTAACTTGTTGCTCATGGCAAAGCAGGAAGTTGTTCTAGGTCTGTAGTTGAAATAAAGCTTTTCTCTGCCCGGAACTTTCTCCACATGCTGTCGACAGTTAAATCAACTCTTTAACAGATGGTAAAGTCGGGCGGAGAGGAGGAGGGGGATAATTGTCACTGCATCCTACAGGCTGGGGGGGCGGAGCCTATCAGCAGGGAGTGTTGGGCGGGAGGAGTATAGGACAAAGGCTCCACGTCCTCCCGTTGGAGGCTCCTCACTGACAGTGGTTCTTGAAGTGGGGTCTGGGGACCCCCAGGAGTCCTTGAGGGGGTTCCCCAACTAAAGGATTGATAGTTAGGAACCATATGGCCCCTTACATACGTTTCTGTAACTCATAGTGTACAAAAGGAACTTGGAAAAAGAAAAGAAAGAATGAGTTAAGATACCACACCCCCCCCCCCCCTTTATTTATCCAGGGAAGCAAGCTCTCTTTTTCAAGGATGCCCTGATAACAACATATAAAACATACATAATGAGAAACAATAACAAACATTTGAATCACATTTGAATCACATTACAATGTCACAGACATGTTTGACGTGTTTTCAGTGTTCATACGCTAGATGGCGCTCTTCAGCTAACCTAGGAGTCACTATTTGACTCCCAGGGAAGCAATGAAGCAACAAATCACACGATCACGTATTTTAAAGCGATCAGTGGATCGATCGTTGTGAAGAATAATATTCTAGGATTTTTGATTCGTGAAAACACTCGGGAATCGATGGCAAGGTCAGCTAATAGACGATGTTTTATTCTGGCAGTTAATGAGTTAATGCTGCAGTTTGGGGGCGGTGCAGTGGTGTTTATGAATGGAAACGAGTGTTACTTCATTATCATTTTGAGGTACCTTGACTTTAATTGAGTACTGTATATCCCTTTTTTGTTGTTGTTGATACTTTATACTTCTACTACACACTACATTTGCTCAGAGGCAAATATTGTACTTTGTACTGCACTGCATTTATTAGACAGATTTAGCTACTAGTTACACTGCAGATTTATATTATTAGTACAGAACATACATAGTTGTCAAAAATAGCCGATCTACAAGCTCACAACTTGTAGATCTGCTATTTATGAAGAAAGTTGACACATTTGGGTACTTTTTCTTTCTGTACTGTAAGTATATTTTGATGCCAATACTTTTGTATTTTTTCATTCAATTATTTTAGTTTTTTTTCTTGTAACAGAGTATTTTTATATTGTGGAGAACTTCTTACACTGCTGTGTGGAACGATGTCTTCAGCAGTGCACGTGACCAGGAGTGTGCATGTGACCGGGAGTGTGCACGTGACCGGGTTGTGATTGACAATGGCCTGTGTCTGCAATCGATCCTTCAAGGATTTCCAATACATTTGAGGTTTAAATACGGAACAAAGGCTTCTTTTCTTGAATGGAAATCTTTGTTTTAAACTATCCGTATAGGATACAGTAAATGTCAAATCATACTATCATAGGATACAGTAAATGTCAAATCAATCTATCAAAGGATACAGTAAATGTCAAATCAATCTATCATATAGATTAGAGTAAATGTCAAATCATACTATCAAAGGATACAGTAAATGTCAAATCAATCTATCATATAGGCTAGGAAAAATATTCCTTAAAATAAATAATGGAGCTGGGAACGTTTCCTTTGGTCCACCCAATCCTGGGACATGTGAACCGTGTCCAGTGAAGGCGGAGTCTAATTGCATCAGCTGACCATTGTGGGTGTATGGGATTTTTTTGACCCTCTATCACTAACGTTGGGTGAAAATCACCCGAAGACCTGCCTGTAGAAAAAAACAGGGATGGTGGGGCAGGGAAACAAAGCTAGTGAGCATCCTGAATGTACCCAAGGACCCGCCCACCTCAAGACATCAGCAACATTATGAAAATCGCATAATTACAATTGATCGGGTGGAATTCACCCAACGTTAGTGTTCTAGGGTTAAAAGCAACCGTTTTGGACAATAAAATGCCCTGGGACCAGCGGCGTAACGAGGCAACAGTGGGCCCGACGCGGGGGTTGGTCACTGTGGGCCCTCATTCACCCTCCCCCGCCGCCACCGGGGATTTTAGACAGAACAGAACATAGAAAACAGCCCAAACTGTGCATTTCTGGTCTATAAACCAAGAGGACAGCGGCGTACTGTACCGTAGTCACGACGGTCTAGATGAACGTGTACCTCGCCTCTTCTGACTTCCAGTGTTGCCAGATTTTGCGAGAGAAACAAGCAACCAGGTCTATGATTTTTTATTTTTTATTTTTTTTACCGACGGCACGGGTGGGCCCCAAGTGACTCTGGGCTGGGCCCCAATGCAGCTGCGTTGTCTCCGTCCCGCTAGTTACGCGTCGGACTGGGACATCGTCATGAATTGTATAGAGGAACAAGCGTAAACAATGTGCAATCATTTTAGTTTCTCCCTGTTGGATTTGACAGACGATGGAAACCAACAGCGTGAGGAGGAGGAGGAGGAGGAGGAGGAGGAGGAGGAGGGGGTCAAACTTAACTTAACATAAATCTTAGCGCAGCATCTTAGCGTCCAGGGAGCCGACAGGCGGATAAATCAATAATGTAAATGAGAGTGTGATGGAGTAGCGGTCAGGTCATCTGCCTCTATGATGTCACCATGTTTTACTGCTCCTCTGACACACCCCGCCCGCCTGCATGTTCCCCACAGTCAACTACGTTTCCCCTAATTCCCTCTGTTCTCTCACCATGATGTCATGTTGTTTGCTGTCGGGGGGGCAGAAACCTCTCATCTCCATATTTTAACTTTTGGTGGTTTTTTTTATAAATTAAAGGGATAGTTCACCCCCAAAATGACGTTTTTTTCCTCTGTGGATTAGTCACGGCGTCATGGAGACTTGAATTCATGGATATTTTTTTCGTTTTTGTCTCATTCCTATAAGACAATAATTTGACTGGCAGCAGTTCCGGTATAGGAGACACAAAGAGTCTCCTTTGTGTCTCCTAACGGAACCGCTGCCTACCGGTCTGCTGGTCATCAAATTATTGTCTATAGGAATGAGACAAAAAAATACATACAAATACAAATACGATTTTTTTGGGGGTGAACTATCCTTTTACGACCTCCATAATGATTAGGAGGAGGAGAGGGTGGAGCCAAGGAGGGGCGGTGGGTGGAGACCTGCATAATGATTAGGAGGAGGAGAGGGTGGAGCCAAGGAGGGGCGGTGGGTGGAGACCTGCATAATGATTAGGAGGAGGAGAGAGTGGAGCCAAGGAGGGGCGGTGGGTGGAGACCTGCATAATGATTAGAAGGAGGAGAGGGTGGGGCCAAGGAGGGGTGGTGGGTGGAGACCTGCATGTGATTTAAGAAGAGAGGGTGGAGCTATGGCAGGGGTGATGCAACTGTGATGATGGAGAGGGCCACTATATTTCCACACTCACTCCATACATATATATATATATATATATATATATATATATATATATATATATATATATATATATATATATATATATATATATATATATATATATATATATATATATATATATATATATATGTATATATATATATATATATACTGTCGGGTAGACACCTCTACCAGGGTAGAGGTGTACCGGGTAGACAAATTAATGCCTTACTTCGCCATTCTATGTCACACAAAAATAGCAAAAATAGCCGATCTACAAGCTCAAAAGCGTTTTGAGCTTGTATTGATCTTGCTATTTTTGCTATTTTTTAATTGGAACTGGATTTTTTTTGGGGGGGGGGAATCCTGAAAAGTAACATTTTTATTTAATTTCAAATGCGTTTAGTTATACTTATGTTAACTTTATGAACTTACATTGAACAAATACATTGGACATAAAAAAGACAATAGAATTGTAATAGTCATTAAGCTACTAATATAGACTGAAGTAATTAAAGCGGGTCATGTTTGCATGTTTGGAATCATAACAGCTGAAATCAATAATAAATCACTATTCTGATATTAACCTGTGGGCTGCATTAAGTGAAGGTGGGGGCCGCATGTGGCCCCCGGGCCGCCAGTTGCCCGTATGAGCTCCTCGGCTCTGCCTCGGTGCATAATCACCCTGTCGGGCTTCACATTTCAATAATGACTACCTCCCCATGCATTATCCCTTGCATAATATATATATAATATATAACATGGTTCTGTCACACAGTAGACTGCCCTAGCGTGTCTGATATCGGGTCTATAGGGCGGGTTCAAAATCTCCGGTGAAAAATTCCATGAGATCCCATTGGTTCGCCGATCTGTCCGTCAGCCCCCCGCCCCGCCCCATGCCCCTCCTCCCTCAATGTGCAGCAGCATGAGAGCCCTGATGTCACAACAGTTGGAGCGACGCCCACTGCACTCTGGTTGGTTGGGGAAATGAAGCACTTCCTATTCCCAGGAACGTCAACACGCTGGTCCAGGCTTTTATTTTTGAGCAAAACTAAAAAAAAAAAAAGCCTGGAGATGGAGGCTAGTCCCACAGTGACCCTGAGGACAACACGTGTTGGTTTTAGGGGCCCCTAGGGCTCTTAAATCTGCTCATATTAACTGTCAGGAGGAGACCTTGTATGTCCACAACACTTACATTTAAGAGCCACGTGTTCCAATGGATCCAATGTAGTTACTGTTTAGTCACAAGCCCTTTGCATTGGTTCAATATTTATAATAGCACACACACACACACACACACACACACAGACTTAACCACACACACACACACACTTAAACATTTTCACATTAAAACAGAAGTAGACATATATATATGGAGATATGAGGTTAGTGCCTGTCAGTGTGGATATTGTCTTCGTCGGGTAGAATCCTCATATGTTCCAAAACTCGTACTTTCCAGGATTCAAATATAAAAATTGCAAAAAGTAGCAGATCTACAAGCTCGAAACGCGTTGCGCTTCGAGCTTGTAGATCTGCTACTTATGATGCTTCCGCGTGACACTGTAGTGAGATCGAGTAGGGGCGTTAATTTACGAAAAAACACAAAAAGGTTAGAATATGGAGATACGAGGTGTCTGTCCGACAGCAAGGAGGATATCCTGTAGTGTAGATGTTGTCCTGTCCCTGCAGGGAGCTGCTCAGCCATAAAACACATCATGACATTACTGGAGGATCGGCCTGGAAACGTGACAGTGATGGATGTCAGACCAGCCCATCCATCCAGGTCACACGTTCGGTCGGAAGAAGAAGCCATTTTAGCCACAAATTGATGCCTTTGTCTCAATTTTAAAGCACTTCAGAGCAGCGGTTCTCAATCTCGTTCATGTCAAGGACCCCCAAATAGACACTTATTAGCCCGCGGACCCCCATTTGAAAAGATATGCCCCATAAGAGAATTATTTTACGGCTCTAGCAGTTATTCTCAACCATTTTGATTTCAAGGACCCCTCAGTTTGACATGCATTAGAGGCTACGGACCCCCATTTAATGGCATTTCTATCTCTGGGACCCCAATTTGTTTTGTTGTTGTTGTTGTTGTTGAAAATGGCCGATCTACAAGCTCACAACGTGTTACATTGGGGCGTGTTATGAGCTTGTATATCTGCTATTTTCGGTGCAAGACACGTAGGTATACGTAAATGGGGCATAACTCCTACCCCACCCTTAAACCATAGACTGTAAAATGAGACCGTGAATGAAGCCGATTGTTCAGGAATTTCAAATCCGCCATCTTTCAATATCGCGTCATAGCTAATGCAACCGGAAATCAATGCTATTGGTTGGGTAGCTTGTCAATCAAGAGCGGGGGCGGGGAAAGAATGCTATCGGTTGTGTAGCTTGTCAATTAAATCATAACCTAAATGTCTAACCCTAACCTCTATATTGTCCTAATCATAAGCAGTAACTCTACAAATATAAACCGATTTATAACATTCTACAGCAGGCCTACTTCACTTGTGGGGCCCTCACTAGTATAGCAATGCATTACACACACACACACACATACACATACACACACACACACGAACACGCACACGCACACGCACGCACACGCGAGCGCGCGCGGCCCCTCCCCAGCTGTGGTGATTGCTCCCTCTTAATTTATGACTTCCTATTGGCCGGGTGCCCCTGGGGGCGCGGCATCAGGTGCGGCTGCCAATGACGTTGACGTATATCATCGCTGTCAGGCAGATACCTCGTATCTCCATGTTTTTTTTGTGCAGATCAACAAGTTCCCAACGTGTGTCTCGATCTGGAGTTGCTATTTTTTGCTGTTTTTGAAAATGTTTTTAAAGTGAAGGTGGTTAAGTGTGTGTTTTATAAATGTTGGAACCAATGAAAAGTATTAACCAGAGCTTTTTAGATTTTAGATTTCTTTGGCTATTCAAAAATAGCAGATCTACAAGCAGATTGTATATCTGCTATTTTTTGAAAAATCTTGAAAAGTTGTGCAAATCTTTGAATGTGTATATACGTTTTAAACCGATTTTTTAAAACTCCGATCTGTGCTTCTGTGGGGGTTCCCTGGAACAACATATTTTGAGATGGGGGGTCCGCGGGCCAAACACATATCATTTTGGGTGGTCCTTGACACTGAAAAGTTGGAGCACCACTGATATTATAGCAATATAAACGTTTTTCCAAAACAAATATTCAAAGATTTTCACAAATGTTCACAAGCGATTTTTCAAAATAGCAGATCTACAAGCTCGCAGCGCGGCACGGAGTGCCGCGCTGCGAGCTTGTAGAGCTGCTATTTTTGAATAGCCCAAAGAAATGTAAAAATGGCACCGATGCCTTCCTGGTCTGAATGGGTTAAACCGTCAGATTTCCTGCTGATGGTGACAACATGAGGAGATTTAAGAGCCCTGCATGGGCCCCTAAACCAACACCCTGCATGGGCCCCTAAACCAACACCCTGCATGGGCCCCTAAACCAACACGTTTGGTCCTCAGGGTCACTGTGTCATGACGGCCCCATATATCATAGAGGTCCACCCATCTGACGGCTGCCGTGTTGAGCGGTCAGATGGGTGGACCGCGAACATTTTCAGAGCATGTTTATTTTAAAGGAGTAGTTCACCCTAAAAAAAAAATATCTATCAATTACACACCCCATGAAGCATTGAATTCGTGGAGATTTTTTTTTGTTTTTGTCACTTTCCTTAGACAATAATTTGAGGACCAGCGGAAAGATGCTAATGTATCCGGTTGGAGACTCAAACCTGAGATATGATCAGAAAGATGCTTAGAAGTCTCCTACTGGGGACATTAACATCTTTCCGAGACTCTGCCGGTTATTAAATTATTGGCTCAGGAATGCGGCAAAAACTAAAAAAAATACGTCGTTTTTTTGGGGTGAACTACTCCTTTAATGATCAACCATCGACTCTGTTCCTATATTTTATGTTATATTTATCAATACAATGTTACTGTTTTGCCAATTATTTGGGGATCCACTAGCAGGCAGTGCTGGACAAATAAATTTACCGAAAATGTTATCGAAACCAACATTAATTTATCCCCTCTCACTGACTTAATCTCGTTCTTATCAGCAGCAGTTTAAAAAAATATATAACTATACTCTATGTATTTTCCTTTTTTCTTTTTGTATATATCAGCGAATCAACATGAACGAAATCTAATAGATTGTTGTTTTTTAATAATGGACTAAATCAATTAGTCTGATAAACCCGTTACCTTTCTGAAAAGTCAGGGTTTTGAACGTACGAGGTTTCCTCCCGACATGAGACGACATGCTCAGACGCAGCTGTGATGAGTTAGCACTCTGGTCGTCATGGTAACCTTTGATGGCTGGGAGGGGCCTGGCTGTGAATACTGAACGCTATAACGTTACACCATCATTGCGTTGCCTGGCAACATACACTGGGGGGGGAAAAAAATAATGGTTATTTTCAAAGGCTGTATGGTTCCAGGTAGAACCATCACCTTACTGAAGAACCATTGTATTTAGTGAATGGTTCTTCATGTTCCTCATCATAGCGGTTCTAGAGAAATGTTTTCTTTTTCTTTTTGTTGGGTCTTTGAGGAACCATTACCTACTTGAACCCTAGCATCCCAAATGTGGGCGTGTCTTAACCCATTAAGACCGCATCTGTCATTTTAGATAGACAAGCTCATAGCGCGGCACCGAGTGCCGCGCTATCAGCTTGTAGATCTGCTATTTTTGAAAAATCATGAACATTTGTATATAAATCATAAATATTGTAATAAAAAATAAATAAATGTATATGCGTGCGTGATATACACACGCGTGTACGCAGTCGCGTAACGAGGCAACAGTATGCCCCGACGCGAGGCGGTCACAGCGGGCCCTCATGAACGCGCATGCACGCAGGTTTCTTTTTCGCGGGTTTGTGACGGATTTCGGGTACATAAACAACGGTTTTGTAACAATGTTAAGGTGCACACCCAGGTTTATTTTTTAATTCATAATCTTTTTTTTATATATATATTTTTTTGGGGTGGGGAGGTGCCCCTAACATCATGGGCCCCAACGCAACCGCGTTGTCTGCGTGACGGTAGTGACGCCCCTGCGTGAACGTGCATGTGTGTGCATGTGCGAGTGTGTGTGTGTGTGTGTGTGTTTGTGCGCGGGCAGGAGAATAGAGCTATAAGTATCATTCATTCTAATGAAGCCATGTCAGTCTGTTTTTTCCCCACTAGAAAGCAGGTCCCATTCTTTTTAATGACCGCAATAAAAGATAACACATAAAGAACAAACGGATGGAGAGGTTTGAAATGTAATTTAAATTGAAATAACCGCCTCTACTTCAGTAGCATTATCAACCGTGCAATATTAATTATTAATGTCAGGGTTGAATAAGTGCAACAAGGAGTCATCTAGGTGATGTATGTATATCTCAATTGTTTTGTCTGAAGGCAATTAATGCGCAGATCCAGCAGATCCCTAACGGTGTGTAATGCCAGTACGCTGTGTCTTAAAACAAAAGAAGAGATTGATCGGCTGAAAGACCAACCTTAGTAGATAGATAGGCCTTTATTGATCCCGCGGGGTTACAGATACAGATACAGGGTAGCAGTACAAATGGAAGTAGTGGTCAGGGGAAGAACACCATCACAAAAGCAGCATCAATAATGAACAACAGTCATACAGTATACTGTATACACCTATAAATACCCTTAACCAGGGGTTTTCAACCAGTGGTCCGGGGACCACCAGTGGTCCATGAGGGGGTTCCAGGGGGTCCCCAGCCAAATTAAGAGTTAGCAACCAAATTGACCCTTATGTGTCTGTAACTCTGAGAGTGTATACAAATGGAACCAAACGGGTCCATTTGGTTCCATTTGTACACTCTCAGAGTTAAATGAACACTGATGATGGTGATACATGTGTAGATTGGGACCCCCAAGAAATGTAAATGGTTGAGTCCCTGGCATATCTTTTCAAATGGGGGTCCCTGGGCTAATATTTGTCAATTTGCGGGTCCTTGATGCGAAAAAGGCTGAAAACCACTGCCCTAAACTATAAGACAATCGAATTACAAGCTCACAACGCGTCGCGAGCTTGTAGATCGGCTATTTTCAAACATTCTAGTGCTTTTACTTTTGGTACTTTAAGTGCATTTTGATACCAATACTTTTGTACTTTTACTCAAGTCAATTTAGAATTCCGGACTTTTCCTTGTAACAGGATATTTCTACATTGCAGTATTGATACTTTTACTTAAGTAAAACATCTGAGTACTTTTTCCACCACTGGCTCCATGTATCAGAACATCAGAGCAGAGTGTGGCTGCTCGGGATGAGTCATCAGGCTGATGATAGAACAGCGCCACACCCTTCACTCCATACCGTTTGATTTCAACACCTTTTTATCATTTTGTCTTCTTTGATGCTGCACTGCTTACATGCTCTTTATACATGCTTGCTTCACATTTGTTATGTTTATTTAAAGGTGGTGTAAATGATGTTTTTGTAAAAAGAAAAAAGCTCTATAATGTGATAGTGATCATTGCTATAGAGCGTTTGTTCATTAACAAGTGTCTCCCGGTCTCTCCAGCTCTTTGTCAGGTCAGGATACCAATTGTATCCAATCAGGAGAGAGAACTCATGCAGCTGATACATGCATTCTCTCTCCTGATTGGATGAAATTGACAACCCACCTGAAAATGTGTTTTTTACTATCAGAATACAGAGCTATTTAAAGGGATATTTCACTTAAAAAAAAAAGATTGGGTCATTTTATCTCAGTCTTTTGTGAGCCCCCCGGACAGTTTTTAAGATGCTTTATTCAGTATTTAGATATTTGATATTCATTTTATTAGACACGCCCCCTTCCTATACAAACCGTTAAAACTCCAAACATGTAGATTCATCAAAAACACCCGTCCATTCTTTTTTTTTATATTAAATGTAAAAAGTAATTGAAAAAGCACGGTCTCCTCACGTATTAGAAGGACAATATCAGTCACCAGAATCAAGGACGGGTGTTTCTGATGAATCTAACATGGTTAAAATGGAGTTTGAAGTTACAATGGGTTTGTATAGGAAGGGGGCTCACAAAAGCCTGAGTAGACGATACAATGACCCAATTTTGTTTTGAAAGTGAAATATCCCTTTAACACTGTAACTGAACAAACACTCTATAGCAATAATTACTATCAGAGTTTACTATTGAGCGTTAACTTCCTAACAAAAAAACATTTAGTTTAATCCAAAAATATCACTTGCACCACCTTTCATATTGCTTGTTCATGTTTATTTGACGTGCACATTATTTAAAGATACATACTTGTACAAGGCTTTGATTTGCTTGTTTCATTTCTGAATGTTCACTTGATTGATTTTGTTTGCCGCTTTTTTCAGTGCCCCATCGTTCATTTGTTAATTTGATTTGATTTCTTTTCATTAGATTAATATGCCTCATAGCACAAGCCCCTATTTGATGGACAGCTTTGGATCCAGGTACAGAAGGTAATATTTGGACCGGCATTTAAGTCTACATCTGACCCCCCCCCCCCCCCTCCCTGTGTTCCTGTGCTTTTTCCTCAACCGACTCCCCATCCAATAATATCAGTGGTTCTCAAACTTCTTTCCATGTCGAGGACCCCTAAAATTATATGTATTTGGCTTTGGACCCCCATCTCAAATATGTTGTTCCAGGGAAAGATTTGAGTTACAAATGTTCACTTTAAAAATATATATATTCAAAGGTTTGCAAAAGAAATCACAATAAAAAAAAGATTTGCAGATCTACAAGCACATAGCGCGGCCGCGCTATGTGCTTGTAGATCTGCTATTTTTGAATAGGCAAAGTATAAAAGGTTAAAGTGGTTAAATAGTAGCACATTTTGCTGGGGACCCCCTGGAACCCCCTCCCCCCCATGGACCCCTGGGGGTCCCCGGACCCCACTCTGAGAACCAATGCAATAAACTTCACACTCTGAACCCAAACCTAAACTGACCCTTAACCTTTAACCGCATAGTCCTACCATGAATAGACAAAAATAGCTGATCTACCAACTCACAACACATTCTAGAGCTTGTAGATCGGTTATTTTCTTGTTTTGGCCTTTTTTTTGTTAATTTTCTGAAAACGTTTATTTTGTTTTTGAAACGTTTTTTTCCTATAATGACTAAAATACTGTAGGTACTAGATGCCAGGTTGAAGGTTGGTTTGAACCCTTCTCAGTGTCATCCTTTAACCTTCTCTCTACATGCCATTAACCATGCTAGCCCTTCTTAAGGGTCGTGACCTAGAGACCCTCTGTGTTTTCTGTGACTTTCAACTCATCACATGTTGTAGAACCTGTAGATGTTCTGATTGTGTGTGAAGTTACAATCCTGCTAGGAGAACATCTGTCCTTGAGAGCCTCAAGACGGGTACTATTTAGCATCCCGTTGCGACCATAGAGGGATATCAAACATCAAAATGAAAAAGAGAAGCAAAGATGAGCACTACTGGGTTACCAAATAGTACTTGTCTTTATAGCACTATTTGGTATCCCTCTACTACAATATAGGGATACACAATAGTGCTACAAAACCAGGACTATTTGGTATCCCTTTGCTACCATAGAAGGATACAAATAGTGCTACAAAAACCACAACTATTTGGTATCCCATGCACTACTAAAGTACAGTGATACCAACTAGTGCCACAAAGACAAGGACTATTTGGTATCCCAATAGTGCTCATCTTTATTGCACTATTTGGTATCCCTCTACTACAATAGAGGGATACAAAAAAGTGCTACAAAACCAGCACTATTTGGTATCCTTTTGCTACCATAGAGGGATACAAATAGTGCTATAAAAAAACTATTTGTTATCCCACTACTAAAGTACTGGGATACCAAATAGTGCCACAAAGACGAGGACTATTTGGTATCCCAATAGTGCTCATCTTTGTAGCACTATTTGGTATCCTCTACGGTAGTAGAGGATACCAAATAGTGTTACCGTAGAGGGAAACCTTCATAGAGTGAAGTGCATCTCGTTACAACGTGTCCATGCTTGGTTTCCGGTGCAGCTGGTTTCTAGTGTTTGCTATGTTTGCGGATGATACAGTGCTTTTCCTCACCTGTTCCTCCTCTGGGCCTCCATGCAGGTGGAGAAGAACGAGGAGGCCGACCAGAAGATCGAGCAGGATGGAACAACGACCCCCAGCAAACCCGAGGACAACAAGGCCCACAAGGCCGCCACCAAAATACAGGCCAGCTTCCGCGGACACATAACCCGGAAAAAGATGAAAGACGGAGAGGAGGAGGAGGAGGAGAAGGAGGGAGGAGACAGCCCCGCCGTGAACAACGAGGAGCAGGAGGAGGAGGCCACGCAGGGAGGAGAGGAGGAGGAGAAGAAGGAAGAGGAGGCACAGCAGGAGGAGAAGAAGGAGGAGGCACCACCTGCAGCCAAGGAGGAGGAGAAGCCTGCCGAGGAGGAGAGCAAGAAGAAGGAGGCGGAGGAGTCGAGCCAGCAGGCCAAAAGCCCCCTGGTGGAGAAACCAAGCAACTCCCCGGCTGCTGCAGCCACGTCTCCTGTACAAGGTTGTTACTTATTACAGTTTAGCATCGTCTTTAGTTTTCATTTTTATTGTCTCTGTTTTGGCGCCTAGAAATGACGACCATGCAGTCAATGTTTTTTTTACTTAGGTTTTTCTTGACCTCAATGTTAAAGGAATAGTTCACCCAAAATCAATTCAATCAATCAATTAGTCACCCCATGGAAACTTGAATTCATGGATATTTGTGTTTTTTTTGTCGCATTCCTAAGCCAATAATTTGATGACCGGCAGTGGTTCCGGTAGGAGAAACAAAGACTTCCATGGGGACACCATGGACACCCCATGGAAATGGGAGTTTCCATGGGGTCACTAATTGATTGAAAAAAATATTTCTTTTGGGTGAACTATCCCTTTAAGAATGTAATTTAGATGTTATTTAGACGGATGCTAGGTTCATTGATTACCTGGTATCCTAGACTGTCTCTCCTAGAATGTGATTACCAGTGGTGGAATATTTACTTAAGTAAAAGTATCAATACTGAAATATAGAAATACTCCGTTACAGGTAAAGTCCGGAATGCTAAATTTACTTGAGTAAAAGTATAAAAATATTGGTATCAAAATGTACCAAAAGTATAAGTACTAAAATGTTTGAAAATAGCCGATCTACAAGCTCACAACGCGTCGCATCGCAACGCGTTGTGAGTTTGTAGATCGGCTATTTTCAAATAGCCTAGGTATAAGATAGGGCTAAAGTGGTTAATGTATGTTTACAATATAATAATTGATTTATTGCAAAGTAACTAGTAGTTTTCAAATAATTGTAATGGAGTAAAAAGTACAATATTTTTCTCTGAGATGTAGTGGAGTAGAAGTAAAAGTACTGAAAATTGGAAATACTCCAGTAAAGTAAAAAATACCTCATAATGGCACTTAAGTACAGTACTTGAGTACATGTACTTAGTTACTTTACACCACTGGTGATTACTTTGCTTAGTGTAAGTCGCTCTGCATAAGAGCGTCTGATAAATGCCTACATTGTAATTGTAAAATGTAAGTAAATAATAATAATAATAATATTATATTATATGAACTTTGCTCCCGTAGCGGCAGCTCCGCCGGTAGCCTCTGAGCCCCAGAAAGAGGAGCCCAAGGCGGAGGAGAAAGCTGAGGAGAAGCCCAAAGATGTGGAGGCCCCGGCGGCCAAGACTCCCACCACCACCACCACAGCGCCCCCTGTGGCCCAGGAGGAGGTGAAGCAGGAGGAGGAGGAGAAGGTGGAGGAGGCCAGACAAGCCGACGTGCCTGCTGTCAGCCCGACAGCTGAGAAGAGTGAGGAGCCCAACCAAACGAAAGATGAACAAGGTATGGAGACCAGGGTTGTGCGATATATGCCAACATATTCCTATCGGCCATCGTCAGCCAAAACATCGCTGATTGACGATATATTCGTGCTAGAAAAGCAATTAATGTGAGAACAGCTAAGATCACAGGCTAGGAGATGAATTGAAGTTGAAGCGGATTAGCCTACCGCTTTTTGCACCATTTGGCAGCAACGACGTGGCAAGGAAGAACACTCCATCCAAGTTTCCTTCATTAACCCATTAAGACCTGAAGCCGATTCTACAAAATGTCTTCTAAATCCCAACAGTTTTCTGAAAAACATATGTTTCTATATCAGTGGTGCTCAAACTTTTCCATGTCAAGGACCCCCCAAAATTTTATGTATTTAGCCGCCGACCCCCATCTCAAAATAGTTTGTTCCAGGGACCCCCCAGAAGCAAAGAATAGTTAAAAATGTTCGCTTTAAAAGAATATAGATTCAAAGATTTGCACACATTTTCACGATTTTTCATAAATAGCAGATCTACAAGCTCGTAGCGCGGCACTCGGTGCCGCGCTACGAGCTTGTAGATTTGCTATTTTTGAATAGCCCAAAGTGTAAAATTATGCTTTTTAGCTCAATTCAAATTCAATTCATTTTTTTCCCACATGGGGCGCTCTAACGCAACTTAGGAATGATCCTATAGGACCCTGTAAAATGGAATGGACGGATGTGAATCCAGTCCAGAAAACATACCTCCCGTCCTCTCCAATGATAGGATCTTGAGAAAAAGGTCCATATCTCCATATCTTTTTACAGTGGTGAAAACGAGCCATTTTCGACGGGCAATCACTCTGTAATGGCAGATCGCGTTAGAAATATCATCGTTCCAGGCGTTAGACGGGACCCTGGGCCATCGCCCAGACACCCTTTGTTTACATCCGGGTCTCGTCGAGGCGTCTAAACAGGTCAGCGTAAACGGTAAGAACGGTGACACTGGATGTACCCTGTATTAAAAAAAACTCTGGCACTAAATGTGTTAATATTCTAACAAAATTACAAATGGTGTAATAAACACCCGCCCGGGGCCGCTGTCCCCTGTACCTAAAGGGACTCGCAGCGCGCGTCGAGCAGCGACTGAACTCACATTTCAAATGGCATTGATTGACTGACTGGTGATATAAACATAACTGACGAGGTTTAATACCCAGACTCGACAGCAAAAAGTTAAGTTGGAACTTGTGACACCGGGGGGGGGGGGGGGGACATGCGTTCTTGCGTCATCAAGCTTGCAAATGCACTGCGAGGATTTGCAGAAACTAAAATTAGTTTCATTTTTTTTTTTTACGGCTCGTCTTTGAACATTTAAATATATGTTGTACAGCTAACGTCAGATGTAGGATACGCCACAATACATACATATGATATGCTGATACATAAATAGACAACTAGGAAAGCAAAAGCTATTCCCTCTTTCCTCTGCTCTCCTCCGCTCAATGCAGTACCGGGGGAAGGGACTGTGTTTTTTGTAGCCTGGAGTCTAGACTCGTCGGAAATCAGTGCAACGAGGGGCACGGGTCGCTGTCGCCTCACAGCTAGAAGGTCCTGGGTTCGATTCCCGCCGGGGACGCTGTGGGCGCTTGGGGCGCTGGGGGTGTGTCCTCTCCTCCGTGTCATCAGTGCCCATACCCTAGGTGGGGTTGGCGAAAGGGCCTTTCTGTGTGGAGTTTGCATGTTCTCCCGTGTTCCCTAGGGTAGGTACCCTCACAAAAACATGCAGTAATCCTGGTCACTATACTGCCTCCCCCTGGTCAGCCGGGGCGCCTGATGGAGGGGAAAGGAACTGGTTGGAATAACGTGTTCCTTCCACGCGATACGTCTAACCAGGGAACCTCCCCCCTGTCGGGTGATAAGAAGCGGCCTGCTTGCTCCTCATGCATTGAAGGAGGCATGAGCTTCAGCTTGGGCTCTCCCTAGGCTGGCAGAGGGAGAGTTGCGCCCAGGATTACATAGCGTCACCTTGCTAAACTAATGGCCTAAGTCATTTTTTGAGTAAAATGATATTTTTGCCTAAGTCATCTCCTCATGACACTGGCCACCTCTGGTAAAATCGCCCGTCTCCTAATTGAAAAGGATCATGCTGTTCTCTCCCCTTTTAGTATAATGGCCTAACTCCCTAGTGTGACTTACTGTAGGCCAAAATAGGCATTTTTTTTGGCCTAAGTCACATGGTTTTGTGACTTAAGCCAAATTATTTACTGATTTAGGCCATTTTGTATTTTTTTTTTGTTTTGGCCTAAGTCAGATTTAATCCTATTTAAACCTATTTAAATCTCTTATGTTACATAACTGACAGACAGTGTTATTTCTATTTAAATAGTCATAATTTGTTATAAACATTTTGGGTGAAATGATTAAGAAATATCATATAGTTTTGTTTTGGATCAGTTTTTTATTTTTCCTGAAAAACTTTAAAAAATGACTTAGGCCATTCGTTTAGCAAGGCGACGATAGGCAATTGGCACTGGGTGAAAAAATATGGGTTACAAAATCGTGGGATAATAATGTTAAAGAAAAAAAGAAATCAGTGCAACAAGAATCGTTATCAGAATGGCCCAAATTGATTAACATTTTGCGCACGCTTTGTATTGCGCTTGTCATTTATTTTGGCTATATTTGAAGGGTTGAATTCTCGAGGAGGCAGACCATTAGGCTACATTTATTTTGCAAGATAAAACGACAAATATCGCCCCAATTTTTTTTAATAAATAATAATAAAAAAAACATCCAATCATCGGTTGCCAATATATTGGCCATACCGTCCAACCTTAATGGACACTGTCCTCGTCCTCAAACGCCACTGCTTACCTGGGACATACTTTTAGATCATTTGGACCACAAACATAGAGTGGGTGTAAACAAATGACTGGAAATGACTGGAATCGGTCCATTTGGTCGCCTCCAGACATTTCGTGTCCGGAGTGGCAAGCTGGTATTAACCAGTGGTGGAAAAAGTACTCAAATGTTAAGTAAAAGTATCAATACTGCAATGTAGAAGTACTCTGTTACAAGTCCGGAATTAAACATTTACTTGAGTAAAGTACAAAAGTATTGGTATAAAAATGTACTTAAAGTACCAAAAGTAAAAGTATCAAAATGTTTGAAAATAGTAGATCTACAATCTCACAACACGTCGCGATGCGACGTGTTGTGAGATTGTAGATCTACTATTTTCAAATAGCCTATGTATAAAATAGGGCTAAAGTGGTTCATGTATTTTTATAACATGATAATTTATATCTGCAAAGTAACTAAAGTTTTCAAACAATTGTAGTGGAGGAAAAGTACAATATTTGCCTCTGAGATGTAGTGGAGTAGAAGTAAAAGCACTGAAAACTGGAAATACTCCAGTAAAGTAAAACATTCTCAAAAGTGTACTTAAGTGCAGTACTTGAGTAAATGTACTTAGCTACTTTACACCACTGACATTATGGAACCCCAAAGATCTATAGACAGTCAGTATATTCACACACACACACACACACACACACACACACACATACACACACACACACACACGCACTCGCACATGCACACGCACGCGCACACGCACACACACACATACACACACGTCAGGGAGCGTGCGGAGCGCCTCTGACGCTGTGAGGGCTCCGAGTTCATGGAGACACTCACGACGTAATTACTTTCCTTTAAATAACTAATAAAGCACAATAGGTGAGTTTTACCTCCAGTCTGCTTGGCAGACATTAACAGGAAACACTCTGCTGCCCTGGTACAGATGTAAAGGTGGTTGGCAGCGCTCCACCGCTGTGCTGCACGCTTGTGTGTGTGTGTGTGTGTGTGTGTATGTGTGCGTGTATGTGTGTATGTGTGTTTGTGTGTGTGTGGCTATCACAGACACACGGCTCAATATTAGATCAGAGTGCTTTGTGTCTGGGCCTCACCTTAGAGAAGCAGACTCCACAAAGATGAAGATATAATAGAGACGGAGACATCGAGGGTTGTCGGTGTGAATCTGCACCTCAACACACATTATTAAACCATTATTCGTTTTTGGAAATCATCATGTCTTAGCCCATTTTGGGCGGGAACCCCTATTTGTATCTATTAGCCTGGTTCCAGACCATAGACCCCGTCCACTCTCTGAGTGGACTGCTCCTCTTGGTCTGGTGTCATAATGTGAGCCTATGGCTTTTCACGGTCGAAGAAAAACCTGTCAAATCAGAGTCGGAGGTGGGGGTGGTCTAACGACAAGCCAATCGGCGAATACCTGCTAAGACAAGCTATGCGATGACGTCAGATGTAGGCGGATCCGTGGATCTCAGACTGAAGCTCCACGCAGCTTCAGTCTGATAATCAGGCTATGTATCTATACCTTTCAGGTCGGGAAACCCTTTTGGGGTTTTTGTTGCTATGTACAGTATATAGCAACATACATTTGTTGTAATTTTTGAATAAATATTAGAAGTTTTTCAGAAAACTTAGGTCAGGGTTTAGAAGGCGTTTTTAGAATCGGCCTCGGGTCTAAATAAGGGGTTTTCAACCTTTTTCATGCCAAGGACCCCTAAATTGATATACAGTTTCATAGTTTCAATGTACAGATTATTATTTTGATAGTATATTGTTTAGACTGATGCTAGCTTCTTGGTTTACTCATGATCCTAGTTTGCCTACATTGTAAACCGTAAGTACTGGGAGCTCATGGTAGGGGAAAACCGGGACGAACGACGCGGAGGGACGGTTGCAAGTCGGACCTTTTTTCATGCTACACTGAATTTCGTCACATCCGGCGACGTCACCCTCTTCGTCTTCGGTCGAAAACATCAGACACGATTTGTTTGTCCCAGTTCTGATCAAAATTGGCAGAGTTGAAGCCACCTTTGTGTATTTCCACACTGTAGTAAAAAATACCCTATTTGAGTGTTTTCCATTTGTACTGCTGTGTTTATTTGGTGCCGATTGTAAATGGATTTTGTCTGTTAGGCCAATCTGTGGGCTAACTCTCAGTGAAGTGAACGGTGCATGTGTAACACAAAGTTGAGGAAACAACAGAGGCGACATTAACATGATACATTTATTTAACTATCAGCATGGTCATTTGCTCGTAGGATTCTACTGAAGCATCAATGAGAGTTAGATGCCAGAAATGTAACTTATGTGCTTGTTATAGGACATTTCATCCGACCGCGCCGTCCGCCCCCCGTGTATGCACCGTTCGTCCCGACTGGTGGCCGTGTGCGGAGAGTAGCGAAACGTCACTTTACTTACCGATTGCGTTCGACTCCTTTCACTAAATTTAAAACGGACTGCGGGTAATGGGAGAGGACAAGTGTCTCTTGTTCACAAAAAAAGTATGGTTACATGAAATTAATTAATCTCTGTGCAGGGAGGGAAATAGAAAAGGGTGCGTCGTTTGTCCCCGCCCTCCCCTACTGTAGGTGTTGTAAGTACTGGGAGCTGATGGTAGGTGTTGTTGTAAGTACTGGGAGTTGATGGTAGGTGTTGTTGTAAGTACTGGGAGCTGATGGTAGGTGTTGTTGTAAGTACTGGGAGCTGATGGTAAGTGTTGTTGTAAGTACTGGGAGCTGATGGTAGGTGCTCCACCCAAGGGGCCAGCTTCTGAGTTGTAAATTGAGGCTCTATAGGAAGTGACAGTTCATATGAATGGCCTGTAGTCTCGCTGTTTTACCCCTGCTGGTGTCAGAAAGAATTACTCTCCATTCAAGTGGTTGGATTTTTGCCGAACTTTACACTTTACACAAACATTGTCATAAATACTATATGCTTCTAGTTGCTAGTTCAAAGGTTCTATGACCTTAATTTTCACTTTTTTTTATGTTTTTTGGGGGGTTTTATGACCTCAATTACACCCAAAAAATCGGAACTTTGAACATTCAGTGGAATTTCTGTGGTCTGGGGTTTTCTGAATAATTAGGCTGAAAAGTAATCTGAGCTTGGCCCTTCGGCAGTGAAGTCACAGCCCATTAATCCCGCCCACTCTCCTCCTCGCCCCTCCCCTCCCCTATCCTTTCCTTTGGGGGGGGGGGCGGAGCAGAGGCGATGATGGACAGGCAAAATCCCTCAACGGCGACACCCGCAGGCAAAGATTTATTTTTTCATTGCAGTTGAAAAGGCTTTAGAAATGTGAGAGAAAAACACCTGCCATGGATCAATGGAGTGGCATTTTTTGTTAAAACTTTTTATACACGTTTGAAGGACCATGACAAAGACTTTAAATGTGTGGTAAAACTGAACGTCATGAAACCTTTAAAGTCTTCTTTCAATCACCATGACATGTGTTTTGGTAAATTATGGTCCCATTTATTTTAAAATTTATGATAAAGTCGGTTATGCTGTAGGAGGGGCGTGGCTACCTTGTGATGATTTGATTGACAAGCTGCGCACCCAATAGCATTCATTCCCCACCCCCGATCTGGTCCCAACGAATAGCAAAAAGCATTCATTTCCAAGTGCAGAGGATAAGACGCAATATAGAAAGATGGCGGATTTGAAATAGCTGAAGAATAGGCTTCATTTACAGTCTGTAGAGTCTAACTTTGTCCATCCTTTTTACTGTCTATATGGCTCCACCGTCAGCAATCCATCTCCCAGGGGGTCTAGCGCATCGTTTAGGGGATAGACACCCTCGTCGCTCGGCTGATACTGACAATAAGCCACTCGGACCTTATTTATCAACGATGTGATCATGGTTTTGCTCTCGAAGGGAATTCGATGGCCCTTTGATGTGAGAAGCCTCGTACGAGTACAGTGGTTAATAGATTTCAAAGCGCTGTGTGACTATGCCATAACATCCTGTGATGTCTGAGGGAACACCGGCCCGCAGTTTATAAGGCCATGAAACGACTTTACGACGGCGTAGCGGCAGTTATAGGCGCTCCACGCCAAAACACCCGTATATTCCTGTTCCAAGGACTCGCAGCGCCGGGCCACACAGGTAGCCTGATGCAGTGGTTCTCAAACTTTTTCATGTCAAGGACCCCCAAATTGATACGTGTTTGACCCCCATCTGAACATAATTATGTTGTGCCAGGGACCCCCAGAAGCAAAGATTTGTGTTAAAAACTGTTCAAGATTTTAGAAAAATAGCAGATCTACAAACTCATAGCGCGGCACTCGGTGCTGCGCTATGAGTTTGTAGATCTGCTATTTTTGAATAGCCAAAGTATAAAAGGTTAACGCGGTTCAAATGATTGTGACGCTACATTAACTACTTTAGCTGGGGACCCCCCCTGGTCCCCCCTCAAGGACCCCTGGGGGTCCCCGGACCCCACTTTGAGAACCAATGGCCTAAATGAAGCGTGCTCCCTCTGACACTCTGACAGGGCAGTGTGTGTGTGTGTGTGTGTGTGTGTGTCTTACTGTCCCTCATACCCACACACCCACACCCACACACACACACACACACACACACACTCACCCACCTACCCCCACACACACACCCACCCACCCACCCACACACACACACACACACACACACGCACACGCACACGCACACGCACACTCACCCACACACCCACCTACCTACCCCCGCACACACAAGCACCCACCCACCCACCCACCCACCCACCCACCCACCCACACACACACACACACACACACACACACACACACACACACACACACACACACACACACACACACACACACACACACACACACACACACACACACACACACACACACATCAAACTACCAGGAAAAGTAGGTCATCTAGCTACCATCTAGCTACCATCTAGCTACTGTTGTCATAGCTACCACCTCGGAGGGAAGAGGAGGGCTGCCCCCCCCCCCCCCCACCGTGTGGAGCGGATCAGTGATAACAGGTGTTCTGATTTATAGATGAATTATTGATGCAGTCCAGTGGTCATGATGATAATACATTAATTATTAATTATACCAGCTACTGGCCTGGGGCTTGTTTCACGAAAGCAGAATTAGGGGTTAAGCCTGGATTTAACACATATCCTGGCTTAATTTAGACAGAATTAGCGATTAATCGGTTTCATGAAAGCTGAATTATCTTGCCAGATTAGCTTAGCCAGTTCACCCTGGATAAGTGTATCCATGACTCGATTTCACGAAAGAAAATTTACGCAATCCTACCTTAGTTATGTATGGCAATTTAGCTGTGAAGTTAGCCTGGTCCGGAGCAGGCTAACAGCCAAGCTTAATTAATCCAGTGCCTTGTTCTTCAAGTTTTGTGAAATAGCTGTCAGTCCAATGACTCCAATCTTAAACCAATGACTTTTTCCACAGTTAATTCAACACATATGTTTGTATATGGACTAATTTTAATGACCCTGCATTCAAATAAAATGAAATAAATACAATAAGACATAATCAATTTCATTATGTTACTGAAATAGTGTGTGACCATGAATCATAATTGTTTCACAATGACTCATATGATATGTCATTGTCTCTCTGTTAACACTATAGTTCATATTGTAGATGTTTGATAATATATTCGTTTTTTTTTAGATTATAAAAAATATCTGACATACATTATTAGTTACGGGCTTAAAATAACCTCTTGTACAATGTCAATGAGGAGCATATTTTAGATTATCAATTTCTAGTCAATGGAGAAATTATTTTTGATTTCTTGTCCACCTTTAGAGTTACGGCACGGCTGGCCGTGATCTTGGTTACCAGATGAAACAGGGGTGATGCAACTTTGATGATGGAGAGGGCGGCTATATTTCCACACTCACTCCAGAGGGCCACGTTGCATATACTGTCAGAGGGCAGACAACTCTTATCTCTGTATTTTAACCTTTTTTGTGAATTAACCGTACTTCGCCATTCTGTCACACAAAAGTAGCAAAAATAGCAGTATCATAGTGCAGATCATCGCACTATGATACGTTTTGAGCTTGTAGATCTGCTATTTTCGCTATTTTTGAATTGGAATCCTGATTTTTTTTTTTTGCTATTTTTGAATTGGAATTCCGAAAAGTTAAATCATTTTTTTATTTCAAATGCATTTAGTTATACTTATGTTAACTTTATGAACTTAAATATGAATACATGGAACATAAAAAAGACAATAGTATTTTAATACTAGTCATTAAGCTACTAATATAGACATGTTTGCATGTTTGGAATCATAACAGCTGAAATCAATAATATATCAGTATTCTGATATTAACCTGCGGGCCGCATTAAGTGAAGGTGGGGGCCGCATGTGGCCCCCGGGCCGCCAGTTGCCCATGTATGAGATGAAATGACACTAATGGGGTTATGAATATTCATGTAGTTGTTAAATGCACCTGGTTAAGGTTGATAGAAGAGAACCGTGTACAGTTACAGACAGAAGGACAGCAGCCCCCGCATTCTGATTGGCTATGAATTATTTATGAGCATGAATCCCCACGAGACGAGTCTGTGTGATTGGCTCTTTGTTAATGACATCAGTTGTAACAGTCAGAACGTTATGACATCACCGTACCAGTGGTGTAAAGTAACTAAGTACATTTACTTAAGTACTGTACTTAAGTAATTTTTTGAGGTATTTGTACTTTACTTGAGTATTTCCAATTTCCAATACTTTTACTTCTACTCCACTACATCTCAGAGGAAAATATTGTACTTTTACTCCACTACAATTATTTGAAAATGTTACTTTAGTTACTTTGCATACATTAACTTAGCCCTATTTTATATATAGGCTATTTGAAAATAGCCGATCTACAAGCTCACAACGCGTCGCATCACAACGCGTTGTGAGCTTGTAGATCTGCTATTTTCAAATATGTTAGTATTTTAACTTTTGATACTTTAAGTATTTTGATGCCGATACTTTTGTAATTTTGTAAAATTCAGCAAGACATACAGCACAATCAAAGGGCCAGCTCTAGAGTTTAATACGGAAGAGACAGTTCATATGAATGGCCTGTAGTTTCGCTGTTTTACCCCTGCTGGTTTTTGACGAACTTTAGACTTAATTCTCTTACCTTAATAAACATGGTCATAAATACTACATGCTTAAGGTAAACTATGGTCCCTTTTATTTTAAAATTTACGAAATTAGGCTATGCTCTAGGAGGGGCGGGATTAGCCTGGTAAACCCTCCCTCCGGAAATCTCATTTCTATTTGATTCCAGGAGTGAGTCTGGCCTGATCGCCCATTCTGCAA